>NW_024080732.1:899097-1009325 GCF_003009895.1 Hyaena hyaena | reverse complement strand
CCCCCCCCCCCCCCCCCCCCCCCCCCCCCCCCCCCCCGCAGGAAACCCAGGAAACACTCTAGTGTTCCTTCTGGGTTGTAGGCTGCCCACGTGGGACTGGTCTGACAGGTCTGATGGTCTCCCTCCTGGCTCTGGCTTTAGCAAGAGGGAAATCCTTTCAGCCTCATAAATATAAACCTGCCCATTGTGAAAAACATTCTCTTGCCCCATCTCCATCCTCTGGGTTACTCATCTGTGTAAGAATCACAGTGGCCTCAGGAGCTCTGGGTCAAACAGACCCCTCCTTACCTACCAAGCAGGGAGGGACACACAACCAGGAAAACCACCCGAGATCCCGGGAAGCTTCTTGAATGGTGTTTCTCAAGTCTGGCTGCACCTTAGAGTTACCTGGGGGAGCAATTTAAGTTTATCAGTGCCCAGCCCCTGTTCCTAACCTTTTAACAGAATTCTGGGGGTGGAACCAGAGCATACCTAGGGTTTGAAAATTCCCCAGGTATTTCCAGCGTTCAGCCCATTGGGAACTACTGGGCTATAGTGTCAGGATGTCAATAACAGGCTGAATTAGGAAAATGGAAGGTGGCTCACCTTTTAAGTTTTTTTTTTAAATGTTTTTTATTTATTTCTGAGAGAGAGAGAAAAAGAGAGAGAGTGAGTGAGCAGGGGAGGGTCAGAGAGAGAGGGAGATACAGAATCTGAAACAGGCTCCAGGCTCTAAGTTGGCAGTCAGCACAGAGCCCGACGCAGGGCTTGAACCCACAGGCTGTGAGATCATGACCTGAGCTGAAGTCGGATGCTCAAGCGACTGAGCCACCCAGGCTCCCCTCACCTTTTAAATAACCTTTGCTGTTGGAGCAAGGGCCAGGTCTCCACAGGGATGGATAAGACAGAGCAGACGGAAGGGGCTTCGTGGGAATGGAAGGAATCTGTCTTCCGAGGCCAGAGCTCGGGGGCCCTTACCTGCCTGTGCTGAAAATGTGCTTACTTACGTGGGACTCTGTATGTGTGAGGACAGCTGTGCATGTGTGAAGGTCAGCTCTGCCTGGGCAGTAGGTGTGGTAGGTTCTGAGTTAAGGTGAATAATTCCAGGAATATGTATTAATGTGTATTATGTGTTAGTTATCATTATCATATAAGTAAGACTTGAGTTATGTGGAATTTTAACATTCATTAGATTTTTTTTTTTAATTATTCAGTTGCTTCTTGGTTTATATCCCCACTGTTGTCTGGTTTCATGTCTGGCGTGCTGTTTGTACTGATCAGAATTTTCATCTTAAAAAAGGTAAGTGAGGCTATTATTTTTTTTTAAATTAAGTTTTAGAACTAATTTTGGTTCTATTCAATAGAAATTAATAGTGAGGGGGTCAGAGGAATGATTGTATTTTTACATTGTTAAGGCACAGCCCCCTGCAGTTAGAATTAGACTTCATCTTAAAGTAGGCAGGTGCAGGCAGTATACCCGTGGGCTCCCCCAGAAAGCAGCAGTGTGAATGTTAAACAGAGTGTGATAGTGTTAGGATTTTGAAGTAGAATCTCACTAAAAATAGCTGGAGAATTTCTTTACACAAATATGAAGTGTTTTCTCTACTTGAGATAGCAAGCTTGAGACATTGACTCTTTCCTGTCCCTGAGGAAAGGGTAAAAAGAAGGAAACATACCTACTTGGGGATACATTTTATCGAAAATAGAAATGAAATTAAAATTAGAGCTTACTGAGATCTGTATTCCATTAAAAAAAAAAAACGCCTTGATTGTATTTTTTATTTGTCAAGGGGTTGCTGCAATATTTTATAAGCCCTGAAGCATGTGTCTGATCATTGTGTTGCAGTGTGCACCCAGCACATCAGGGACAGGCCTGCCTTCAAGCGTGTCCTTGCTTGGAGATGCGTCTGGTTTTCCTTGCCATTGCCAGGTGGTCTGCTGAAGGGCTTCTTGTCTTGGATCAGTACCCAGCTGCCCCAGTCCTCCTCCTGGACCCCCTCCCTACTAGTATTTATTTATGTCTTGGAAGGCGCCACCCTCTCTGACCTGCTAGACTCACGTTTTTTACTTCCTCTGCCTGGAACCGTTGCCTGGCAAATCCCTACTGCTCCTCGGCCTTGAGGTGCCGTTTCCTTGGAGGCCTTTCGTCTCCCACCCACTTCTGGCTGCCTTCCTCTCTCTCAGGCTTCTGCAGTGCTCCGTGCTTTCTCATCATTGCACTTGGTGCTGTGTGGGTTTTATGCTTGCTGGGGGCCGGTTTGCCATCAGACTGTGATCTGTGAGAGCAGAGCCACGACATACTTGTGTACTTGCCTATTCTAGTGCCCGGCACTGTGCTTGGTACTTCCAGGACGCTGACGGGACATTTCAGAGGGAATGATGGATGCTTAGCTAGGTGGCAGATGGCCGATGGATGGATGGAAGGAAGGAAAGAAAAAGAGGGGAGGGAGGAGAGAAGAGAGGCCTGGAGATAGTTGTCATTTGACTTTTAAAAATAGGTTATTTGAGAAAACATAAACTGATTTCAATTAAAAAAAAATGTAAATTCAGGACTTAGACACTTTCAGGAGTCTTTAGTAACTCTTGCCCTGAGAAAACATTTTAGAAATGAGGGGCCATGGGCATTTGAGCACCCAAGCATTTTGTTTGTGCTTGGACCTGGGTTCCTGTCACATGATACATGACAGGTGAGGAGACTGCCGTGCCCCATCCCTGGCTCCTGCCCTGGCTCCTGGCTTCTTCGCGTTCTCTGTGCTTGTCTCCCGGGCTGATCCGGCTATGATTCTCATGTAATTGAATCACTTGCTACCCTACCCCTGCTGTTACTGGTCCTTACACCTCACTACTGTTCGGCTCAGGCCTCCTGACAAGTGCTGATGGCTACTTGAGACATTCCAGGAGAGGCTCTTAATGGGTTGTACTGTTCTGCAAACATACTTGATTTCCATGTGCATTTCATTTGACACTAGGAATCTTTTGCCATCTCTATTTGTCACTACCCCTGGGGCTCATGGCAGTTGTTAGATCTAATTTTCCTTTTACTGTGGGTAGGTAGCAGATTTATATAAATGTACCAGTGTCTTCATGGTTATTAAAAAGGAGTCCTTTTTTTTTAAATTAAGAGACACCTATGTGCCAGTGCTGTATTGCGAGAATTCCCAGTCCATGTCTTTGCTTCAAAGTCTTCTGTATATCTGCTTAATTAAAACCCTAAATTTTGAATATTCTCTCAGATATTATTTAGTGTAAAACAGATGCAGTATCTCTTCTTGTTGAAGTATTAGATTTAGGGAATATAGCAGGAGCCTAAAATTATAAATATATTTTTTATTAGAAAAAGAACCCACAGTTCTTTTTAACTCCTAATAGTTGAAGACTAAATACTATAACTTATGAAAAGATCTTAAAAAGCCATATCATATGGTAATATATTTGCTTTATATATTTTAATAGGGCTAAAATGTATTGTGCAATTGGGTGATGTAAAATCTAGTAGTAATGTGGTGGTGTTTAAGTAATTTGGCTCTCTTAGGGCATCCTAAGAGATGGGTCGAATCTTCAAATACTTGTTGAAAGTGGATTTTCGGGGCCAAACCCAAAACTAGCTGGCGTGGTGAACGCCACAGGCTTTGAAGTAGATGCTGAGCCCCGGGCTTCAGTCCCCAGGAACTGGCCTAACCTAACAGTTCTTCTCTGTTTCTAAATCTGACATCAGCTCATGTGATTCTAGTGCTTCAGCTTGTCTGCTGGCCACAATAGCGCTCTTTGAAATAGTATTTGTGTGGGAGAGGCGGCCCGAGCCGATGTGTAACAGATCACACGGCAGTGATATGGCCAGCCGTTTGGGCCACACCACTGTTTGGAAGACTTTCTCGTAGCAGTGTTTTATACCAGTTTGCCTGTGTTGGCTGCAGATGCTTCCTGAATCCTGACCTTCTACTCTATCTCATTGTCATACAGGAGGACCCTGTTCCCAATGGCCTCCGGGCACTTCCAGTGTTCTATGCTGCTACGATAGCAATAAACGTATTTTCCATCATGTACACAGGAGCGCCAGGTAAGAACCCCTTGGCAGTTTAAATTGGGCAGGCAAGGTGTATTACCATTAGGCTTAACAGTATTGGCTTATTTGGTGCTGGCACTGTTGCTGGTTGATGGTAAAAAGCATCACTCATGCTCATGATTGAATAGTAAAAAGAGGAGTAAATGTACACCCTTGTTCTAAATACTCAAGAGGCATGTGAAGGACAGAGGCAATGAGCACACTTTCAAGTGGAAAAAGAAATTTGAAATCCTCGCTCTGCCGTTTGCCTTGCCATGTTACCTTAGCAGCCTTCTTGTGCTTTCTGAGTCTCAGAACAGGATCTAACGCCTCGCACCTACCTGGGCTGCGGGGGAGGGTCTGGGGGCGGGGGTGGTGCACACGTGACACGAAGGGGAGGCTCTGCTGTGACCCGTAGCACAAATACCCAGCTCCCTGGAACATGTCCGACCAATGAATCCAGTGAGTAGAAGTTACCTCTTTTTTTTTTCTTTTTTTTTTTTAAGATACCGAAACCAGTGTTTAAGATACCGAAACCAGTGTTGATTTTATTTTCAGAATTACTCCTTCCCATTCTGATAGCTTTTGTTCTTTTTACAAGGGTTTAGGGTTTTTTTTTGGGTGGGGGTGCTGGGTTAAAAGTTGTTTTCTTTTGCATTTTGGATGGCTAAAGAAAGGCATAGATGGTATTTCTGTTTGTAGACATTTCAGTGTTGGTGAGCAATCTAATTAAACACTTCTGAACATGTTTCAGTAGAGAGGATTCCTCCTGTCTCTCTTTGTGGTGGCCTCCTGCAGCTAGATCCTCCATGTGCCCATTATCGTGGGGTATCCGGAGTCAGCAGATATGTCCGTTTGTGTTGTGTTGCTTCTTGTTAGTGCCCTTTATGGAATAAGATTCAGGTATTGGCCATATCTGACAAAAATCTCCCTCTTTCTGTTCAAAAGATAAGATTTCCCCTAAACGGCATGTCATACAACAGTTGAGAGGTGCCTGCCCTCTTTCAAAATGGGGTGGATGTCCTTATCAATTTCTCAAACTAGGTTTCCTCACGGCCATTTTTCTCAGGGTTTTTTTTTTTTTATTAGACATTTATAATACGTTTGCATACTTCAGTGCTGCAAATAAAAAATTTCTGAATGAATGTTAACATTATAGAACCTTCTGGCATCCCTGCAGCATTCAAAACGTTGGCCTTCAGGGTTTCAATACTCATGACTAGGACTTTCAGATGTTGGGTGGTAGCCCAGGGGGTAGAACATCACAGCTGCCTTAAGTTCTATGAAAAGCACAAGGCTGAAGGTCATGGGGATGAGGAGAGCTGGAGAGATACAAAACCCTAGGCTCAGATACCAGCAGCCTGGTGGCCCTGGATGTTTTATAGTTCATGGACTACAAAGTGTGTTTGTCACAGACTGTTTTCTCAATATCTAAACAAATCGGAGGCCAGGAAAACACAGCTCCGTACCACAGAGTTAATCCCACCACCCGGTCTAAATCTCCCCGAGCTGTCACATGGGGCCGGGCGGGCTCAGGGCACCACCTTGGGAGAAAATTGTAGGAGAGCTGTTCTCTGGGTACCATCTTCTGGCTCTTCCTGCATCTTGTTCTTAATTTTATATGGGAACTGGTATAAATAAGGATGGGAACTAGAATTGGAAATGGGAACTGGTATAAATAAGGATGATTTATTGATTTATTTTTATTTCTGCATTTTAGTTTTTTCTACCCTCTCTTCTTCTTGGTGGTTCTTCTGAATGTCAGAAGTCAACTGTGATTTTTATTAGTTTGCCTTTTTCTGTATTTGGCTTCCTTTTTTCCATCTCTTCTTTCTCATTTCTTCATCTTTTGCTGCAGTTTTACTGCAAATTTGCTGAAAGAATCATCTGACTGGAATGGTAAATTATTCTAGAGAAAGTTAAACTATATGATGGGTGAGACACTAAAGTTAATATCAGTACTTCATAGAGAGGTTGTAAGAAATAAATAATATAAATGCTAAGTTTGAGTGAGCGGAGTTTCCCATGAATTAGCCCTTTTGGTGCTCTGGAGTCCCCTGGGAAACGGGTAATGCCGACGGGAAAGCCAAGGTGGCAGTGCTGAGTCTCCAAGGGCACTGGAGTCAGGTGGAGGGTCCTAGCTCCAAGCCGCAGGCTCCCCGTGATGACACTGCACTGACCGACATGGGACGTGGCACGGGCTAGACACCTGGTGTGCAGTACCTGGCCCTCATGTCACTGTTAGTAACAGTCAGAATGCACCAACCTTAATGCGTTCTTTCTCTTCTCTTCACTCTGTTTAAAAATGGCTTCTGGGGCGCCTGGGTGGCTCAGTTGGTGAAGCGTCTGACTCTTGATCTTGGTGCAGGTCATGATCTCATGGGTTGTGAATTCGAGCCCCCTGTCGGGCTCTGTGCTGACAGCAAGGAGCCTACTTGGGATGCTCTCTCTCCCTTTCTCTTCCCTTCCCCACCTGTGCTCTCTCTCTTTCAAAATAAACAAACAAACAAACAAACATTTTAAAAAATGGATTCTAATATATTCGGAAACCTGGCTGTATATTTTTTGTATCTATTTAATGCAGGTATGTGAAGAGGGTGGCTGCCTCATTCGTTAGGACTATTAAAAAATGTGTACAAGAATCTTGAAGATCATTACTCATTTGAAGGCTCACACAGTATTCCCAGTGCTGGAGTTAATGTTAAGGACTTTGGTTTGGCAACTGTGCTGTCAGAAATGTCACATCTCCTCACCTCCCTGAGCCTCTGTGTGTCATTATAAAGGAAGGACAGTAGGAAGACTTCCATGGAAGGAACACCACATTATGTGAGATGATGCGGGCAGGTGCTGAACGCAGTGCCTGGCCCGTAGTCAATTTAATACATTATAGTGGCCATTTTATTGCTATCAACCATAAGTAGCCTCATCTTTTCCATCTCAAGTTGCCAGCGTATCCTGAGTCATCCTATCTTTTTATTTTTTCCACACGTTGGTTTGGAAAGCTTTCTTAAGTTTTCCGGGGGGGCTTGCCTAGTGGAGAAGGAAAGAGAAGAAAGTCATGACTCTGAAGGACCAGCCATTTTGTTTCCCCACTAAGTCAGAAAAGGACTTTGCTAATATTTTTGTTCCAGGGGCATATTTCTAGAATATCCAATAGATGAATACAGATCTTACTTTTACTTAAACAAAGGTTAACTTTTGCCTTTCGAACTAGTCTGTAATTACTTACCACTTCCTCATGTGGGGCCTTTCTACCTGATAGCTGTGGTGTCATATTTGGTGATAAAGCTGAGCTGAGAAGGGTCTCTTCAGCAGTGACTCAGTCACTCTCCCTTCAGAATAGATCTGCCTTCCTGCCAGTCCGGAATTTATTCTTCCTTGTTTCCTTCTTTCCTTAGAACATTTCCGTTCAACACATAGGTGCTCCAGAGGTCAAAGGACAAAATGAAAATCTCTTGACAAAAATGAGTAGGAACATTAATCTTACCCCGTTTCAACTGTAAGAGCTTTTGATAAATAGCATATTTTTGCATGGACTTGACTTCAGTGGGGCTCATTGGCTGTAGAGCTCTAGTGCTTTTTTTGATTTCTTCTGCTCTTCAATTCTCAATTATTTTGGGGTTGTTTATATCTTAGGCTTAGTTTGATTTGTTTTACTTTGCATTTGACATGAGTTTTCTCAAAAGTCATTCTTCTACTTCAAAGACTGACCGCTTTAAAACATTGTCTCTGCATTTTTGTCCTTCGAAAAATAATTTGCAAGAAGCAAAAATAACTTTGGGAAATAAAGTGCTCACTTGGGTTGGATACAAGCCTGAGGTTTATTTTTAATGAAAAAGTCCTCAGTTGTGTAGGACCTGGTTTTGTTCAGTTTTTAAAGAATGAGAACTGAAATGTGGCACATGCTTCTTTGAGTTGTCAGAGCTGGTAGCCTAACTAAGCCTCTGGTGGTCGTACATAATTTCTAAGTCAAAGTGTGATCCCTGGGCCAGCAAACGTCGGTATCTGCAAATGAGGTAAATGTGTGTGTATGAGTGTGTGTGTGCGACTGTGGAAAGATGCCCACAATATATTGATGTACTGGATGTGGGAAATGAAACCACAGAATGATATATACAGTATGATCCTACATCCATTAATTTTTTTTAAAGGAAAAAAGAGATTCTCACAAAATTCTGCAGTGTTTATATTTAGAAAATGTCTGGAAAGAAACATGCCACAGGGTTAACAGTGTTTCTCTAGAAAGTAAGGTCAAGAGGGAGGAATGATGAGCTATTTTCAGATCTGTACATCATACAGTTTTGTACTGCTTTGTAAATAACAAGCATATTATTATTTTATAAATTAATTTTATAAATTTAATAAGTTAATGTTTTAATTTAAATTTAATAATTTAATTTTATAAATTAAAACAGAAGAAGAAAGGCTGTTGAGACGAGCTAAGGACTAGGAATATAAGGGAAGAAGTAATAGGTTAATAATGTCCTTTGGAAGTTTTATTCATTTTATAGATTCTACTAATAGCTGTCATATATGAAAAATGAGAGGTGTGACAAAGGAATGACATTGGAAGACTGTTCACTTCCTAAGTCTCTTGCAAATTCTGATCTTGGGGGAATTTGAAATAGAATTTTAAAGATGTTTGAGGTTAGAGCGAAATCACTGTTCATCATGTCTTAGCTGTTGAGAAAATGGAAGGAGCTTGAGCTGAAAGGCTGTTGTGTGTCTGGAGCAGAGGCCTGGGACTCGTGGGCCCTGGTGTCGGCTCCTGGCAGCCACTGTTGGCTGAGGGAATGGAGCAGTTCGTGCCGTGTCCTACTTTGCCTGTCCACAGGGTGAAGAGGCGTGCCGTGTTTTATTGCCAGCCTAAGGTGTGATTATTGGAAAATAATTTGAGGTTCTCACAGGAAGACAATGCAGGGTATTTTTGTCAGAAGTTTTGCCTTGGATGTGCATTGATTCGATGGCCTTTCTACACTGAATTTTTGTGTTGAGTTGTTTTTGATCCATGAAACTTGATTTTATATATTTAGCACAAATCACAGATGTGTCGTAACTGCCAGTTCACACCCCTTACGTGCTGGCTCTCGGAGGGAGTCCTGGTGTTCTTTTGCTGCCCTGCCTTGTTACTAACTTGCTGGAACGGTTTGGTCAGATCCACGTACTTTCCCCATCCTGCTCCCCTCTGCTCTCATTATCAACAACTTTTCCCATTTTTCTGCATGCCTTTGTTCTTTTTCCCCCTGTATTTTTTACTCTTTTTCCCCGGCTTCCCCCCTCAGTGATGTGCTATCCCCTACTCTCCCTTCCAGTTTCTTGTGACTTAGGAGGGTGACTTCAGAGCTTTCTGGCCACTTCCCAGGCCAAACTGATGGCAAAAGGGGTTGTGACACTAGACTTGCAAAGAGCAACTGATAGTGTGGCTTGTTGTCTACACCAAAGGCCAAAAGTCTTATAACCAGTCTCAGTTTCTCTTTTTTGGATGTTGGTCCTGACACCTCGAGAATCCCAAGGGACCCCAATGGAAAGCATGGAGATGGGCATGGAAGGAACATCAGAGCAGCTCTTCTCTGCTTTTATTGTGGGCTCTGCTCAGCATGGATGTAAAACAGTAGTGCTCTAGAGCAAACGTGTTCACTCATTTAAAATAGATTGTGGATAGGTAGATTACAGAAGGGTAGGTACATGATAGATAAGATTATTATTTACCTATATGTAGATATCTTAAATCTATATATAGATACTTTAAATATCTTTAAATTTAATTGTTTCTCTCTTCCCACAGTACCCAGGGCTTGCCTTTCTTAGATTAATAGAATGAAACTAAAAGTAGCACAGTTATCATTTTTATCATCAACTAAACCAGGAGGCACAAAAGAAGCCTGTTCAGAAACCAAATACTTTTAAGCCTTAAGAGTGATTGGTATTAATGTTAGTCGATCAGTTCGGTGTTGCTAATTAACAGTCACTGTTCAGTTGGGCAAGAAACAGCTTTGGTGTGATCTCTTCTGACCACACCTGTGTTAAGACCCTGACATGAGGTTATAAAGCAGAAGCCAGGAGGCCTCGGGCCACAGGCACAGCCTAGTAAGATGAGCCCGAGTGATTTTACAAGCGGCCCACTTAGGGGCGGAGCCGGGGCTGGAGCCTGGGTTGGAGGCGGGGCTGGAGTCAACGAGTCAACGTGGCGCAGCCCCAGGGAGTCCGCAACTTTCTGATGTCAGAGTGCGTGAGTGATTTGAGCAGTCCAGCCCCTAAGTATCTGTACTGCCACCGGTGACGCCTTCGCTATAATCAAGCTAGGTGATTGGGGTTGTTTGGTTTTAGTCTGTGTATACGCTAAGCCTGACTCTCACAGTATTACCTATCTGTTCTACCTCTTACAGTTACCAAAAGGTTTCATAATCCCTTAACTGAATAGCTTTGAGTGGGTTTGTATGTATTAAAATGATTAACAGTGTAACAAAGCCTGAATCATTAAAGATTTAATCCAAGAGCAAAGAGGAAAGTTTTAAATAGTTCATTCCTTTAAAACTTTTAAAGCACATTTAACAGATTATGAAAGTGACATGCTTATTATATGTTTTCAAAGTTAACAGCACAAAAGTGTATGTAGTAAGAAGTGAAAGCTCTCTCCAATTTCTTCTCTCTCTGTAGGAGTAACCTTTGTATCATTCCAGAACTTTTTCTATACATTTGTGCGTATGGTAGGAGTATAAATATGGGTTTTTTTTTTAAAGTTTATTTATATATTTTGAGAGAGACAGAGCACGAGTGGTGGAGGAGTGGAGAGAGGGAGAGAGAAAATCCCAAGCAGGCTTCACACTGTTAGCACAGAGCCTGATGTGGGGCTCGATCTCACGAACCATGAGATCGTGACCTGAGCCAAAGTCCAGAGTTAGACACTTAACTGACTGAGCCACCCAGGTGCCCCAAATATGGTTTTTTTTTTAAACATAAATTGGAGGCGCCTGGCTGGCTCAGTTGATAGAGCATGCAACTCTTGATCTTAGGATTGTAAGTTCTAGTCATGTTGGGTGTAGAGATTATTTAACAATAAAATCTTTTAAAAACGCAACAACATAAATTGGATTATAGCATACATCCAGGCAGCCCTTCTTACTTGCTAGATCATGGGTCTCTTCCCTTATCAGTATATATAGATCTATCTCATTTATATGACTCTGCCCTATAATTATTCCATGTGTCCATAATGATGCACATATTAGTTGTTTTGCACACTCTTACTGTTACAAATATTGTCATTAGTAAGTGTTCTTATACACATATCTTTGTTCCTGCGCAAGCATGCATGTTTAAGTTGTAAACCTGTGAACCTGTGTGAAATGTCCCTGTTGCCACCAGTGTCAGGAAATGGACAATATTCCAAATGATGAGTTCCGGAGACATCGCAGTGCTAGAGAAATGTGATGTTCCTAAACCATGTGCCCTTCGGCCCTCTTATTGGCTAATGTAATTGCAACTTAGTGTGCATTATTGAATTTTAGTAAAAAGTTTTTCTATGTTGTAATTCCATGAGTTGACAATTCAGAGATCAGTTAAATTTGGAGGTCAGTGTCCCTTTACAAAACTTTTATCTCCAAACTGACTTTAAAAAAAGGTTTGTGTATGTGGTTAGAGTGTCGTGGCCATTTAAAGCGGAGCTGCGGACTACTGAGAAACCCAAAGAGGCAGCGGTCGGCAGCCTGGTGCAGGGTTCCAGACCTCAGCTGCTCACTGCCTTGGGAGTGGGCTGAGGTCCGGATAGAAGACGGCAGAGTCCTTTCTTAGCCATATATGGTCCACTCCAGAACTCTGGAACTTAGATATTGAGATAATATGTAAATGGTTTCAGTCCAGTTTAATATGCTGTTTGTGCCACACTGATAAAATTTTAATAGTTAGCTCACTACTCAGTTTAACCACATATTGACAAAGTGTAGTGTGTCTTAAACACGGGGCACATGGGAACGTTCCAGGGACAGCTTTCTACCCCTAAAACTATAGCCCATTGTTTTGGTTGAGAGTTTTATTAAATACAAAACTCAGGTGATAAGTTTTGGATTTGGGGAATGTAAAGTATGTTGATATGAGCTTGACCTTTGAGAAAGTTACCCACTGACAGCACCTTTTTACTTCCCAGTGCTTGGTCTGGTCCTTCCCATCTGGGCAATAGCACTCATCTCCTTCGGTGTTGCGCTGCTGTTCGCCCTTTTTGTATGGCTCTTTGTGTGTCCATGGATGCGGAGGAAAATAGCAGGTAAGGGCGTTTTTTGTTCTTCTGGGTTATGAAAATCCTGGTTTCTGGAGCTTCAGGTATAAGCCACAATTACCCTTACGTTAGTAAGTTACGGGGGACTGATGCATGGATAACCCTAGAACATATCACTGAGATACATGCCCCATCCTTGTCTCTTGGCTCCTGACTGCTTTCTGGCTCGAACTTTTTCTTGGTAACTTGTGACTAGAATGGGCAGTAAGGTCATGGTTGCCTCAGATGACTGGAAGTTAACTACTGCTCAGGTTCTACCAGCCCCATGAAAAGCATTAGTCTTCAGGGAAATGCAGTTAATAACACAATAAGACACCCGTTCACACCCACAGGAATGGTTAAAAGTAAACAGTCTAGCATTTCAAAGTGTTGATGAAGTAGAATAACTAGAATTTTTAGACATTTATGGTGAAATGTAATATGATACGGCCATTTGGGAATTTGAAGTTTCCTGTAAAGTTAGATATACATTTACCACATGGCCCAGTAATTCTACTCCTATATATTTATCTAAGAGAAATGAAAATGTACATTCACAGGAACACCTGGGTGGCTCAGTCGGTTGAGTATCCAACTTCGGCTCAGGTCATGATCTCACGATTCGTGAGTTTGAGCTCCACATTGGGCTCTGTGCTGACAGATCAAAGCCTGGAGCCTGCTTCGGATTATGTGTCTCCCTCCCTCTCTGCCCCCTCCCCCACTTGCACTCTGTCTCTTTCTCTCTCAAAAATAAATAAAATATAAAAATTTTTAGAAAAAGAAAACATACATTCATAGAAAGACTTGTATAAAATAATTTTGTTATAACACACAGAAACTAGAAACAACCCAAATGTTCCTAAATAGGTGAAAGGATAACCAAATTGTGATATATTCATGCAATTCAAGTCTCCATAGCTATAAAGAGAATGAGCTAACCACAATATAATGAATTTCACAGACATTATGTTGAGCAAAAGAAGCCAGATACAAAATAGTGCCTACTGTATGATTCCAGGGAAAATTAATCTATAGTGATAGAAGGCACTGGGTGCTAGGGATGGTGGGGGGCTTCCAGGAGACTGATGGCAAAGGGGCACATGGGAAATGTTCCAGGAACACGAAATGGAAATATTCTCTGCCCCATTTAGGGGAGTGTTTATAGAGTGTGCTCATCCATCACAGGTCATCTATCTGCACGTTTAAAATGTATGAATTTTATTGTATGTAAATTATACCTCAACAAAATTTTTCATAAAGAAGAATATGGATCAGAAAGCTGCCAGAATTGTTATTCTGTCCTTAGCAACATAGTTCTAAGCCTTGAGGCCACATGCTATTACAAGGCTCTCAAATGAAAAAGGTATTTACTTTTGGCCTTAGAGTGTGCTATACAATCCTGTTTCAGTGTGGACACATCTCAGTTTGAAAACCTATATTCCAAAGAAGAACAGAACACATGAGGAGACATACCATATTCATGAATTAGAAGATGCAGTACCATGAAGATGTCATTCTTGTCAAATTGTTCTTTAGATTTAACACTGATGAAGTTAAAATCCCAGCAGGATATTTTGTAGATTTAGACAAGCTGCTATTAAAATCTATATGGAAAGGAAAAGGAACTAGAATAACGAAAACAATTTTGATAAAGAACAGAGTTGGAAGATTCATACTACTCTACTCAAAGAGTTAACATAAAGTGATCAGACTGTGTGGTATTAGTGAAGAAATGGACACCTACATTAATAGAACAGAGCTAGAGTCCAGAAATAGACCCACACAAATCTGGCACATTGATTTTCAACAAAGTACAGAGGCACTTCAGTGGAGAAAGAATCATCTTTCAACAAATGGTATTGGAATATTTGGACATCTGTATGCCAAAAAAAGAACCTTGGCGTAAGCCTTATGCTTGAAAAAAAAAAATTAACTCAAAGCATGGCATAGATTTAAATGAAAATAGAAAATGATAAGGCTTTTAGGGAAAAAAATAAAATACATAAAATTTGTCCTTTTTTTGGAGACATTCAAATTGGTGTGTAGTGATTATCTTGTGATTTCTTTTTCTTTATTTTTAAAAAATGTTTTATTTATTTCTGAGAGAGAGAGAAAGAGAGACAGCATGAGCAGGGGAAGGTCAGAAAGAGAGGGAGACACAGAATTTGAAACAGGCTCTAGGCTCTGAGCTAGCTGTCAGCACAGAGCCCGATACGGGGCTCGAACCCATGAACTGCAAGATCATGACCCTGAGCCGAAGTCAGATGCTCAACCGACTGAGCCACCCAGGCACCCCGATATCTCATGATTTCAATTTGCACTTCTGTGATGACTGGTGATGTGGAGTACCTTTTCTTGGATTTTATTTTCCATTTATATAGCTTACTGATGAAGTGTCTGTTTAAATTTTTTGCTCATTTTTTAACTGTGCTCTTTTTGAAGATTTCTCTATATATTCTGAATACAAGTCCTTGGTCAGGGGATTTGTAAACACTTCTAATGTGTAGCTAGCCTTCATTCCCTCAATAGTGTTTTTCACAGAGCATGACCCTGGGATCATGACCTGAGCTGAAATTAAGAGTCAGACGCACAACAGACTGAGTCACCCAGAGGCCCCACAATGTCTTTTTTAAATAAATTGTGTTTGGGGTGTCACATCTAAAAATTCTTTGTTTCACTCTCTTATAAAAGTTTTTTCCATTTTTAAAATTTTTATAAAAATCACAGAGTTTTTGGGTTCATTTATATGACATTCTGAAAAAGACAAAACTGTAGGGACAGAGACCAGGTTAGTGGTTGCCAAGGAGCTGGGCAGGGGGCCTCACTCCCAGGGGAGCTTTGGGAGGTGATAGAACTTGTCTGTATCCTGACTGAGGTGGGGGTCACAGGAGTCTAGACATGTCTTAGAATCAGGATGGGCATACAAGTCCTCACATCGTCAATTTACTGCATGTAAATTCTAAAATGAAAATCAAAAAGATCCACATTAATACATACGACTTCAGACTAAATAGGACAGCCACATCAATAATGACTTGGTGAATTGCTGCGGCTTCTCCTGTGTAGCTGCTCCCTGCTGCCTGCTGAAAATAACTATCCCCTCCACCATTCATGCAGACTAGTAATCTAAGATGAGCCCCTTAAACATACCACTTGTCTGATTTAACTCCATAGAAATAATCAACTATACTTCAAATGAACTATACTTCATTTAAAAACTTGATTTTTTAAAGTTTTTTAATTTTTTTTTTTTTTTTTTTTGAGAGAAAGAGAGCACGAGCAGGGGAGAGGCAGAGACAGGGAGACACAGAGTCTGAAGCAGGTCCCAGTCTCTGAGCTATCAGCACAGAGCCTGACGCAGAGCTTGAACCCACAAACCGTGAGTTCATGACCTGAGCCGAAGTTGGACACTTAACCGACTGAGCCACATACATGCTCCCTTAAATGCTTTGGTTTTTAAAGGCTTTTCCTAATAGCTTTCTTGCCAAATAAACTGTAAGATCTTTGCTTTCTAGCTTAACCCTATAATATGACAGAAGGAAACTGATATTGCTTCCCATTCTGGCTTCTGAGGAGATTTTGTTTGTCGATGCCATATTATTTCAATATATATTTCTTGATCTAATATTTTAAGTACACACTAGTGATTAAGGTCATGGACCATAGAGTTAAAATGCCTGCATTTTACCACCTGTGTGCTTCTGGGCAAATAACTTAATCTCTCTGTGTACCTCAGCTTGCTCATTAGTAAAAAGCAAAAAATAATAAGACCTGTCTCATGTAAGTGTTAACAATCTCTGCTTAATTATTGCTGTAATCTTTACAAGTACTGTCTTCTCTCATTTTGATTATAAGCACCTTAAGGTCAAAGATCTGTTAAAAAAAAAAAACGAAGAAACAAAGAAAGAAAAGATCTATCTGTATTTCTGACTCTGTAGGTAGATACAGAGAGGTGACAGGATTATTTGAGTTAAACAGCAGAGGAACTGAAAAGAATACTTCCATTTTAGTTCTGTAGGTGAGAGCTTAGAAATTTGCCCAGGAAAATATATAAGTATCAAGACCATTAAATCAGCACCACATATCAGATCTGATTAAAGTGAAGAATCGTATAGAGCTTTAAAGCAACTTTAAAAAAAGAAAAATCTCTTTTGAAAGTAAAGGATTTTTAAAAGTAACTAGGATCTCTCTGTTCCTTTTTGGAAAATGATTTACTTGTTTTCTAAGATTTGGTGACCTGAAGAAATCGGAGACCAGTAATTTATTGAACAGAAGAAACCAAACAGACTATAACTAATATCTCTGAAGACAAAAAGGATAAACATTTCAGTGATTTTGAGGTTAGTTTAAGAAAAATGAAAGGCCAGTCCAGATGGTTGTAGGATTACAGAGTGCTAGCCATGGAAGGGGCTGTGGGGGCCACATCTAGCCCTCTCTGTTTGTTGGTTTTGGAGGGAGATAACTGAGGCATGACCCACCTCTCTTGTCCTTGGTAGCTGAATTTTCTGGCTTGAGTTTCCCAGATCATTGATTGAACTCTCCACTTTGTTTTTTCTATCTGGCCATAAGTATGTTTTTCATTTCTGAAGCTAAATACTAAAGTATAAAGATAAATATTCATTTTTATATTCTTTTTTCAATAACAAGAACTCTTATTTCAGAATTTTCAGTTATGCCTATATTTTCTTTAGGCAAATTACAAAAAGAAGCTGCTTTATCGCGAGTCTCTGACGAAAGCCTCAGTAAAATTCAGGAAGTGGAGTCCCCAGTATTTAAAGAGCTACCAGGTGCCAAGGCTAATGACGACAGCACTGTCCCTCTCACGGGGTCGGCTGGGGAGCCGTCTGGGGCCTCCGAAGGCACATCAGTGGGAAGCCACCCTCGGGCCTCCTATGGTAAGGTGTGCACAGAGGGTGTGGGTTTGCATGGTGGTAGAGAGCAGGTTCTAGGGGGCCGGCGAGGGGGAGGAGGGACACCAGCCAGGCTGCCTGTGGGTGGTTAGGTTTTATTTATTTATTAAAAAAAATTTTTTTAATGTTTATTTATTTTTGAGAGAGAGACACACACACGGAACATGAGTGGGGGAGGGTCAGAGAGAGAGGGAGACCCAGAATCCAAAGCAGGCTCCAGGCTCTGAGCTGTCAGCACAGAGCCCGACAAGGGGCTCAAATCCACGAACTGCAAGATCATGACCTGAGCCAAAGTTGGACACTTCTGACTGAGCCACCCAGGCGCCCCATGGGTGGTTAGGTTTTAATGCACAAAAGTGTCCCCCAGTTTTATGTTTTTGGGGAGTCCAGGGGCTAAAGCGATCTCAGAAGACCATGCAGTCACCAGAGCAGGCTCACTCTGGTCCTGTGATTTTCTTCCAAGAGCTGTTTATAGCCTCCTCAACGGTGCCAGGGCCTGCACACCATCTCTGTGCAGCTCGGTCAACTGCACCTGCATCTTCCACGCTGCAGTTACCTAGTTGCCAAAGATTGGCTTTTCTGTCCTGCTGAGCATGCCTTCCTCATGGAGTCCACAGAGAGCCTATTGTAGCATCACAGAACCTCAGAAAACGTCAAGACTGCCCTGCGGTGGTGGGGGTTCTTTTGTCTCATAACATGTGTGGATAAAGATAGGTGAGCACCAGCCCCTGGCAGGCCTGTCGGGGCAGCTTCCTGCCGCCCTGCAAGGTGGGGCCTTGGCACCTGCTTTTGCTTCCCATAGGTGTGGTCTCAGACTTGACCCAAAGAAAGCAAATTAATTTTGCTCCATTGATCTGACAAATAACTGCCTTTGGCATTTTTGATTGGCCTTAAAGGAGCACCTACAATATCTATCTCATAGTGACCTGGAGTTTGTCCCTCACGTATGAAGTTTTCCCAAAATAAGTTCCTTATGAAGATTCTCCCTTCATTTGTTACTAGAAACAGGAAAAAGTGCTGTAGTAATTTCTGGGAGACTTTTTTAAAAAATGTTTACACATTTTTGAGAGAGAGTGAGTGTGCACACGAGCAGGAGAGGAGCAGAGACAGAGGGAGACACAGAATCTGAACCAGGCTCTAGGCTTCGAGCTGTCAGCACAGAGCCCAACACGGGGCTCAAACCCACAAACCATGAGATCGTGACCTGAGCCGAAGTCGGACGTTTAACTGACTGAGCCACCCAGGTGCCCCTGGAAGATGCTGTTTAGAACTTAAATAACATCATTTTCAAATGCCATTTTATTAGTCTTACCCATGTATTGTATGTGTCCAAGTTCCCCTTTTCATTTTAACCGTATTACATGTTCTTTAGAGTTAACTTGGAAAATAAAGCATGCGGAAAAAGATTGAAAATCACCCATAACCCAGATTTCCAGAGATCACCACCATAGAGGCTGAGCAGTAGTTCCTTCCAGAAATGATTTATATTCAAAAGGCTAGAAAATGAGACTCTTTTGAACCCATTTCAGGAAGGGCGCTTTCCATGACTCACAGCTCTGCAAAGTCGCCTGTCTCCAACGGCACCTTCGGCTTTGACGGCCACACGCGGAGTGACGGGCACGTGTACCACACAGTGCACAAGGACTCGGGGCTCTACAAGGACCTGCTGCACAGGATTCACTCAGACAGGGGCCCCGAGGAGAGGCCCGCGCAGGAGAACAACTACCGGCTTCTGCGGCGGAACAACAGCTACACGTGCTACACGGCGGCCATCTGCGGGATGCCTGTGCACTCGACCTTCAAGGCTGCCGACGCATCCTCGGCGCCGGAGGACAGCGAGAAGCTGGTGGGGGATGCCGTGTCCTATTCTAAAAAGAGGCTTCGCTACGACAGCTACTCGAGCTACTGCAATGCGGTTGCGGAGGCCGAGATTGAGGCCGACGAGGGAGGTGTGGAGATGAAGCTGGCGTCCGAGCTGACGGACCCTGACCAGCCCCGAGACGACCCTGCGGAAGAGGAGAAGGAGGAGAAGGACACGGCCGAGGTCCACCTCCTGTTCCATTTCCTGCAGGTCCTCACTGCCTGTTTTGGATCCTTTGCTCACGGCGGCAACGACGTGAGGTAAGTCCATCCCTTCATGCAGCAGGTGTGTCCGGAGGGTCTGCCGCGGGGGTCAGGATGCAGCCCTGAACAGCGGACACAAACCCCTGTCACCGGGAGTAAGCAAGGAGTAAATAGGAGGCGTGTGTCCTATGCCGGGAGGTGTAAACGTTAAGGGGAACACCAGGCAGAGCGGGGACGGGAGCACCTGGAGCACGGCCTGCTGGCGGGGCTGCTCTCCAAGTGAGGTCCGAGGGGGGCGGGAGCCAGCCGTGTGGGCGCGGTGGGAGAGCATCCCCAGGACAGCAGGTGCACAGGCCTGAGGCAGGAGTGTGCCTGGCGTACTCTAGGAAGAGCAAGGAGGCGGTGGAGGGAGAGACCGTGGCGGTAAGGTCAGCAGGCCTCAGAGGCCTAGACCGCGTAGTCTCCGCTCTCTTCCTATGAGCTGGGAAGCTCTAGGCAGGTCACTTGATTCCCTAAAGCCTCAGCGTCCCAACCTATTAGATGGGAGTAAAACTAGTACCAACCTCATGGGGTTTCTATGAGGATTAAGTGAGATGCTTTATTTAATGTGTTTAGGACAGTGTTGCTCACATAATCAGTATCCGTGTATTTATTTTCCTCATTATTATTATTATTATAACCATCATACAGGCCTGATGTTTCTGTCCAGATCAGGGAAACATGCTGTTGTATTTCTTATTGCTCAGGGACTGCCTGGGCATAGCTGTGGGTTTCCATACACTGCCTAACCGCATGCAATTCAGTTTCTGTTCTTTATAGAAGTCGTGCCACCAGACAAGCGGCCTGGACATTTTAGGTTCTGCTCAGTGTTATAAAGGTGTTGCCAAGTTACTGTATTTGAGGCATCCTGTTCTGTCCTATCTCGACTTTTTGACTGCCCCACGCAGCGCCACCCTACTTCCTCTTCCTCCTGGTCAAAAAAAAATTTTTTTTTTTTAAGTTTTTGTTTATTTACTTTGAGAGCGATAGAGTGTGTGTGCACAAGTGCAGGGGAAGGGCAGAGAGAGAGAGAGAGAGAGAGAGGGAGAGAATCCCAAGCAGGTTCCGCGCTGTCTGTACAGAGCTTGACACAGGGCTCCAATGAACTGTGAGATCATGACCTGAGCTGAAATCATGAGCTCAGACGCTTAACTAAGCCACCCAGGTGCCCCCGATCAGAAATTCTCTGTTGAAGCCCTGGTGTAGGCAGAGTGTTAAGAATTGGCTCCCTGTTCTTCAGGAGTTTAAATTCTAGCTGAGGAGATTTAAAGAAGCATGTACATGGACAAACCACCCCAAAACCGTATTTCAGGGCCTAAGGAAGATCCAGGCAGTGCCTGCTACAGGTGGCCAGAGTTTCGAGTTTGCAGCTTAGGGTCTGGTTTTGAGGCTTCTGAGCACGGATATGATCTGATAAAAAAGCAAGTTCTGGAAGTAATGTGACCGTGAAGAGAAGGTTTCTATTCCTTTAACAAAAGATTATTAAGTTTATTCCAGGCCTCAGTGCTGAACCATTTATAACTTCTTCTAATCCATCTTAAGTCCGTCCTTTGAGGTCATACATGGTATCTTTCAAAGACAGGGAATCTGAAGCTCAGATATGTGACGTTTCTTGCAGAGGATCACACAGCTAATGAGAAGCAGACCTGAGAGCCAGTTCTTTCCAACGCTCGGTCTCCACTCTGACTACTTGGTGTAGAGTGGGCTGAGAAGGGGCACCCAGGGCTGCAGATGGCCGTCGTTGAAAGCCTGTGTGTGGTTCCGCACGTAGGAGCTTGGAAGTTGTCAGTCCATCCTAATAATGAGTAAAAAAGTGGGCAAACTGAAAATCAACAGCTCCTCTTGGATCTGTAAGAGAGAGGAGGACACAGGGCAGCCGCTGCCCCCACGGCAGGCACAGGAGAGACAGACACGGACAGGGAGTCAGGGAGGACGCACGAGTGGAAACCGCTCTGGGAACCAGTGCTGGGGAGGAGAGCCTGAACTGCAAAGATGAGTTCTTAGTCCGGAGAGACTCCAGGGACAGCCAGTGGGAGGGCCCCCCACAGGATGGTCAGTTTTACCTCTAGGAGCTCTACCACGTCCTCAGTGAAAATCAGAGAGCACTCCCCCACCCCCCACCTGCCTGCATCACAGGGAGAGGGAAAGTAACCATTTTAATGTACCCAGAGCACTGTGTTCTTAACAACCCTAACTCCTAGAGGAAACTAGTTAACCAAAGCCTAACCTGCAGGGGTATTATCACAGTCTAACCTGGAGGAAGGGAAATACCCAGCTCCAGCCCACTTAAGCCACCCTGTCCTACATAAAGGGAGAGAAGAAAACCTGAGAAATACTTATGAAGTTCATGAAACGACAGAGATCTAACCATAGAACTCAAGAATGCTTCCCTGCCCTGCTACACCTCACCACCACATTCCTTACTAAAGCCCTACTTACAGCAGTTCCTTTTACCTGGTATGTGGTATCTGGCTATTAAGAAAAAAGTACAAGATATACCAAAAGACTAAAAACACAATTGAAAAGACAGATCAGGCATCTGAACCAGACATGGAAAGGGATGTCGGGATGATTGTATTGGAAATTTAAAACAACTATGTTAATATGCTAAGGGTTCTAATGGATAAAGGAGACTGCATGCAAGAACAGATGGGCAGTGTCAGCAGAGATTTGGAAACTGTAAGAAAGAACCAGAAAGAAATACTAGAGATAACACTATAGCAGAAATGAGGAATGTTTTTGTTTTTGCTTGTTTGTTTTTTCATTTGAGAGAGAAAGAGCATGTGAGCAGGTGGAGAGGGGCAGAGGGAGGGAAGGAGAGAGAGAGAGAAAGAGAATCTTAAGCAGGGTCCACTGGGGGTGTGGAGCCCAGTGAGAGGCTTTAAGAGTCTGAATTGGGGGGTGTGTAGGTGGCTCAGTTAGTTAAGTGTCCCACTTTGTCTCAGGTCATGGTCTCATAGTTCATGGGTTCGAGCCCTGCATTGGGCTCAGAGCCTGGAGCCTGCTTTGGATTCTGTGTCTCCCTCTCTCTCTACCCTGCCCTTTCCTTGCATGCTCTCGGGTTGTCTCTCTCTCTCTCAAAAACAAACAAACAAACAAACAAACAAACAAATAAATAAATAAATAAATAAGAATACACATTGAGGTCTGTGCTGACAGCCTGGAGCTTGCTTCACATTGTGTGTCTTCCTCTCTTTCTGCCCTTCCCTCACTTATACACACTCTTTCTCTCTAAAACAAAAATAAATCTAAAAAAATGAAAACCCATCAAAATTTATGGGATGCAGCAGTGCTAAAAAGGAAATTTATACCATTGAACATATATATTAGGAAAAAACAAATTTACAAAATCAGTAAATTCCTGCCCAAGGAAACTAGAAAAAGAGGAGAAAATTAAATCCAAAGTAAGCAGAAGAAATAATAAGAATTAGAACATAAATCATTGAAATTGAAATCAGGAAATCAGAAGACAAAATCTCTGAAACCAAAGGCTAATTCTTTGAAAAGATCAGTTGATAAGCCTCTAGCCAGGCTAACTAAGAAAAAAAAGGGAGGACACAGATTACTAATATCAGAAATCAGGACTTCACTATATATTCTATGGACATTAAAAAGATAATGCTATGAACCATTCTGTACCCATAAATTTTATAACCTAGATGAAAAGGACTAATTCCTTGAATGACACAATTTGCCAAAACTCACAAAAGAGGAAATAGACTAGCTGAATCGGCCCATACCTATTAAGGAAATCAGTCAGTAATTAATAACCTTCCAACTACAAAGCCCCAGGCCCAGATGTGTTCACTGGTGAATTCTAGCAAACATTTAAGGAAGAAATTATACCAATCCTCCATAATCTCTTTCAAAGGATAGAAGTAGAATACTTCCTAACTTACTCTATAAGGCCAGTATTACCTTATTACCAAAACCAGAGAAAGACATTAACATAAAAGAAAACTATAAACCAATATCTTTCATGAACATGGATGTACATGTCCTCAACAAAATAACTAGCAAATGGAATCCAGCAATATATAAAAAGAATTAAAACACCATGACCAAATAATCTACATTTTTTTAATGTTTATTTATTTTGGTAGGAGGGCCAGACAGAGGATCTAAAGTGGGCTTCATGCTGACAGCAGCAAGCCCGATGTGGGGCTAAGATCATGACCTGAACCGAAGTTGGACACTCAACTGACTGAGCCACCCAGGAGCCCCATGACCAAGTGATATTTATCCCAGATATAGAAGGCTGCTTCAACATTCAAAAATCAGTTAATGTAATCCATCACATCAATAGGCTAAAAAGGAAAAAATCACACAATCATACAATAGATGCAAAAAAGCATTTAACAGAATTCACCACCTCTTTATGATAAAAACTCTCAGTAAACTAGGAATAAAGAACTTTCTCAACTTGATAAAGAATATCCACAAAAGACCTACAGCTAACATTACACTTAATGGTGAAAAACTCAAAGCTTTCCCAGTGAGATCAAGAGCAAGGCAAGAATGTCCTTGTTTACCACTCCCTTATAGCTTGTACTGGAAGTTCTAGCTAATGCAATAGGAAAAGAAAAGGAAATAAAAGGTATACAGATTGGGAAGAAAGAAAGAAAACTGTCTTTGTTTGCAGATGACATGATCATTTATGTAAAAAATTGAAAAGAATCGACAAACTCCTGAAGTGAATGAGCAATTAGAGCAAGGTTGCAGAATATAAGGTTAATATACAAAAGTCTTTTGCTTTCCTACATACCGGTAATGAACAAGTGTCATTTGAAGTTAAAAACAGAAAACCATTCACATAGTGAAATTTTTCTGCAAAGCTGATGAATAAAATTAAGGAATTAAATACATGGAGAGATTTTCCATTTTCAAGGATAGGAAGACTCAGTATTGTCAAGATGTCAGTTCTATCCATCTTGATTTATAAATTCACTATAATCCCAGCAAGTTATTTTGTGGATATCAGCAAAGTGAATGTGAAGTTGATAAAGAAAGGCCAAAGGCCTGGAATAGCCAACACTGTCCTGAAGGAGTGGGACAAAGTTGAAGGACCCAACATCAGGGACTTAATAGCTACAGGAACTAAGACTGTGGTACTGGTGAGAGAAAAGATTAATCAGTGAAACAGAGTAGAGCCCAGGAATAGACTCCCATAAATATAGTCAGCTGATCTTTGACAAAGGAGCAAAGGAAATAAAGTAGAGCAAAAAGAGTCTTTTCAACAAATGGTGCTGGAAAAACTAGACATCCATGTGCAAAAAAAAAAAAAAAAAAAAAAAAAAAAAAAAAAAAAAAAAAAAAAAAAAAAAAAAAAAAAAAAAAAAGGAATCTGGATGCAGACCTTACAGCCTTTACAAAAAGTAACTGAAAATGGATCACAAACCTAAATATAAAGTGAAAAACTAGAGGACTCCTAGTAGATAACATAAGAGAAAACCTAGAAGACCTTGGGTGTGGAAATGACTCTTTAGATACAACAC
The DNA here is from genome assembly GCF_003009895.1 of Hyaena hyaena. Lineage (NCBI taxonomy): Eukaryota > Metazoa > Chordata > Mammalia > Carnivora > Hyaenidae > Hyaena > Hyaena hyaena. The sequence continues at coordinate 984,545 of NW_024080732.1, read as the reverse complement.
CAAGGGCACAATCCTACTAGATAAACTGGACTTTATTAAAATTAGAACGTTCTGAATGCTGAAAGTGTCAAGAGAATGAGAAGACAAGCCAGAAACAAAATATTTGCAAAAGACAAATATTACTGATAAAATAGTAATATACAAAGAACTCTTAAAACTCAACAATAAGAAAACAAACAACGCAGTTAAAAAATGAACCCAAAACCGTACCAGAACTCTCACCAAAGAAAATACACAGAAGGCAAATAAACATATGAAAAGATGTTCCACGTCATGTCATTAGGGAAATGCAAATTAATACTGCCTAGGTAACTGTTAGGATGGCCAAAGTCCAGAAAGCTGACACTATCAAATGCTGACAAGGATGTGGAGCAACAGGAACTCTCATTCATTGCTAGAGGGAATGCAAAATGGTACAGCCACTTTGGAAGACAGTTTGGAGGCTTATTACGAAACTAAACATACTCTTACCATATGGTCCAGTAATCATGCTCCTAGGTATTTAGTCAGAGGAGTCGAAAACATGTCCATTCAAAAACCTGCATTCAGATTTCATAGTAGCTTTATACACAGTTGCCAAAACTTGGAAGTAACCAAGGTGTCCTTCAGTAGATGACCGGATAAATAAATGTGATGCATCCAGTGGAATCTTTTTCAGTACTTGTAAGGCAATGAGCTGTGAAGCCATGCAGGAAACGTAAAGTGAAAGAAGCCAGTCTGAAAGGTTACATTCTGTATGAGCCTCACTATATGACATTCTGGAAAAGGCAGAACTATGAAGACAGTGAAGAGATGAAGGATTGAGGTGGGGAAGAGGGATAAATAGGTGACACACAAGGGATTTTTAGGGCAGTGAAATTCTTTGTGTGAGGCTATAAAGATGGCTACAGATCATTATACATTTGTCCAAACCCATAGAATGTACAACACCAAGGGTGAATGCTAATGCAAACTGTGGACTTCGGATGATAATGATGTGTCATTGGAGGTTCATCACCTTTTTTTTTTTTAAAGTTTATTTAAGAGAGAGCACAAGCAGGAGAGGGGCAGAGAGAGAGAGGGAGAGAGAATCCCAAGCAGGCTCTGCTATCTCAGTGCAGAGTTCAGCGTGAGGCTCGATCTCATGAACCATGAGATCATGACCTGAGCCAAAATCAAATCAGACACTCAACCGACTGAGCCAGCCAGGCACCCTAAGGTTCCTCACTTATAACTAATGCTCCACTCTGGTGGTAATGTTGCTAATGGGTGAGGCTGTGCGTGTGTGGGGCAGGTGGTAAATGGGCAAGCTCTACCTTCCCCTCAGTTTTGCTGTGAGCCTTAAACTGCTCTAAAGGAATAAAGTCTTCATTAAATTTTTTTTTTCAAAAAGCTGTAGTATCCCCCAAAACCATCCACATGTGCTCGCCAGGAGCCTGAGTGACAGTAGCAGGTTGAGGGGAAAGGGCATTTGCACCTGAGTCCTGCCTCCTGCCAGTGACACAACTTTAGCATCCATTTCCTCATCAATAAAATGGAAGTAACCGTACCTACCTGCAGGATGGGTTTGAGAACTAACAGAGACAATGTTTGTGGTCCCATCATGTGGGACCTGACATGGCTGCCCGGACTGGGAGCTAGTGTTAGCAGCAGTGCTGGTAATGAAGATGGAGAGAAATAGAGAAAAAGAACTTGGTTTTTGTGTTCACTTCTTGTGCTATTTCAGTGCTTCTTTAAGAAATTAAGACATCACACACCCATTAAGGTGGCTGCTATTAAAAAAACAGAATCACTTCATTCATATGAGGACTTTAAGATACAAAACCGATGAACATAAGGGAACGGAAACATAAATAATGTAAAAACAAAGAGGGACAAAACATAAGAGGCTCTTAAATATAGAGAACAAACGGAGGGTTGCTGGAGGGATTGTGGGGGGCGGGGCTAAGTAGGTGAGGGGCATTAAGAAATCCACTCCTGAAATCATTGTTGCACTATATGCTGACTTGGATATAAATTAGGAAATAAATAAATTATTAAAAAAACAAAATAACAAGTGTTATGGAGATGTAGATGTAGAGGATGTACCGAAATTGGATGTAGAGAAATTGGAACGTTTGCGTGCCGTTGGTGGGAATGTAAATCGGTGCAGCTGCTGTGGAAAAGGGTCTGGAGGTTCCTCAGAACATTAAAAATAGAACTCCCACGTGATCGAGCAATCTTCCGTCTGAGTATGTACCCAGAAGAATGGAAAGCAGGGTCTTGAAGGGATATTTTACACCCATGTTCACTGCAGCATCATTCACAGTAGCCAAGAGGTGGGAGCAATCTCAGTGTCGGCGGTCAGATGAACGCGTGAGGAGAATGTGGTCTGTACACATCGTGCAACGTCCAGCCTTGAGAAGGGGGGGAAGTGTGACATGTGGCTACAGCGTGGATGAATCGTGAGGACATAGTGCTAAGTGGAATAAGCCCCGTCACAAAACACACACACGGAATGATTCTACTTTGAGGTACCTAGAGTAGTCATGTGGACAGAAACAGGATGTAAAATGGTGGTTCGCAGGGGCAAAGGGACTAACTGTTCAGTGGGCAGAAAGGTTCAGATTTGCAAGGTGAGAAAGTCCTGGACATCTATTTCACAGCAGTGTGAACACGCTTAACACTACTGAACTATATACACTTAAAATGGTCAAGATAGTAAATTTTATGGGGGCTTTTCCACCACAATAAAAAATTTAATTATTTTAATCACCACGAGATTATATGCCAGAGCCACAAATAGGTGGGCTTTCCTCAAGCCTGGGAAGTCACTGCGTGCTGTGTACGTGTGCGTACGATATCTGTGTCATTCATCTTCTTCTCCCTCCCAGCAACGCCATTGGTCCCCTGGTAGCGTTGTGGCTGATTTACGAGCAAGGCGCAGTCCTGCAGGAAGCAGTTACCCCCGTCTGGCTGCTTTTCTACGGAGGAGTTGGAATCTGTACGGGGCTGTGGGTCTGGGGGAGGAGAGTGATCCAGACCATGGGGAAGGACCTCACCCCCATCACACCGTCGAGGTAAGCCGAAGCGCGGGCGGGATCGGCAGGGCTGTCCGTCCGGACCCTGTGTGCCTGAAGTCCTGGCGTGCTGCCCTTCGCCCCCCCCCCGCCCCCCCACCGCCACCGCGCAGCTGGCAGCTGGGGTCCACACCCGTCCTTGCCCTCCTTCCCGCACACCTAGGCTACCGCCCTGCGGTGAGGGAGAGGCTGGGGACTCAGGAGGCCAGAGAAGCTCCAGGGAACTGCAGGGAAGAGAACGCCCCGCCCCCCTCCGGCCACGCCCCCTGCTGGTCTACACTCAGCGGGAGGCCTTGGAGGGCGAGTGGTGGGGGCCGTGCAGGCTGCCTGTGACTCAGTCTCCACCCCCCCCCCCCCCCCCCCCCCCCCCCCCCCCCCCTCCGTGTGGCGCTTCTGCCAAGTCCTCTTCGGATCCGTTAGGGGTGAGGTGAAAACTTACAGGAGAACTTGGAAGCCTTACAGCTAAGACTTNCCCCCCCCGCCCTCCGTGTGGCGCTTCTGCCAAGTCCTCTTCGGATCCGTTAGGGGTGAGGTGAAAACTTACAGGAGAACTTGGAAGCCTTACAGCTAAGACTTGGAACTACCTATTGTAAGAAGGCTTTTCTCCCTTGAAACTCATTCTAATGAAAGATTCTTTTGTAAGATTGATTTGAAGAAAAATTAGCAATCTGAGAAAAAGTTTTTTTTGCAGCAAATACACATTTTAAAAATAAGAGTGTGTTTTTTTTCTCGCCACTCTAGAAATGACTAATTTAGCATTTTTTACACAGCAGGAATTTCTGACCCAGTTACTACAGTGTGTGCTTTTTGAAAACATATCAGAAAGAGAAGCCTATTTAGGGCTGTAAACAGCATAATGCAGTCTTCGTGTGAATTGTTGTCATTATGCAGCAGTTTCTTTTCTATTAATGGCATCTGGCCCGGTCAGCAGCCAACAATCCACCCAAAGAATGTTCTGGTGAGACTCTGGCACCCTGGGGTGTCAGTGAGGCGGATACAAAGAGCGCCTGTGATGTGTCTCTTGTGCCCCCTCCCGCAGCGGCTTCACCATTGAGCTGGCCTCCGCGTTCACCGTGGTGATCGCCTCCAACGTCGGACTTCCTGTCAGCACCACACACTGCAAGGTAGGTCCCTGCCACGCGGCCGCTGGGGTCAGTCCGCCGCCACCCAGCGCCTGAGAAAAGCTGGCAGCGCCTTGTGCGTGGTCAACACCCACCCCGGGGCCTGCCGGGCCTGCCGGAGTGTTGTGGGAGGTGGGTGGTCGCTTTCCCACACCGTCCCTCTCGACCGTGTGTGCTCAGCAGCGTGACGCCTTGTGTGGCGCCCGCTTCGCGCTTCCCGCCTGCCACGTGTGCCTCACACTCCCCATTTGTCCCGTTTCCCTCTCGTTTCCACGGAGGATTTCGCGTGGAAGTTGTGTGCACACTAAGCGTATTCGTGGGCCCAGATGGGGGCCTGCCACTCGCTTCCGGCCGCTGCCGGGGACTGGGAGTTGACAGTGGACGTAGACGGAAGCAGGGCGCGGTGTTCCAGCTCTCCTCCCTGTGTGATTGCGCGGAGTGCTGCACTGCCTTAGAGTAAACTCCGAGTGAGCGGTGATGCTGAATGTTGATCACTGCCAAGTGCGCCTCAGCTGAGACGCAGCGAGGGCTCCCTGCGGGCGGGGTTTGCAGGCTGCTGTGACTGTTAACTCATTTAATCCTCCCAAGAGCCTTTTGGGGCGAGCGCTAACGTTCCCTCGGTTTCACCAGTGAGCGGACTGAAGACAGAAAGGTGAAGTGACTCGCCCACGGTCCCCCACCCAGGCAGCGCCCGGCCCTGCTCCCGCGCAGTAGCCACCAGGAGCCCAGGACGAGGGCTGTGCGCTCCTCGCGTTACTCTTCTGGTTTCGGGTATTTAAAACTTAGAAAAGCACACGTTCAGTGACATATTTCAAACAGTACAAAACCGTGTGGGACGAAAGTGATTGTCTTCCGCCTTACTCCACATCAACTTAAGCTTCCTGGGCTGTGGGCGCAGAGAGGAAATGCCTCTTATTAAATATATCTTCCTCCCAGAGAAGCAGGCTTTGAACTCTTCTGTAGGCATGAAGAGTCTTTGCGGCTGCTTTCAAATAACTGTCACTGTCTTTTCAGTGATTAACCCTGCATGTGAGCAAGCCTAGTGAAGGCACACTCTTTCACCCCAGTTGAAAGATCTCTTGAAAAAGCAACACAGGGGCACCTGCATGGCTCAGTTGGTTAAGTGTCGGACTTCGGCTCAGGTCATGATCTCATGGCTCATGGGTTCGAGCCCCACATTGGGCTCTGTGCTGACAGCTCAGAGCCTGGAGCCTGCTTCGGATTCTGTGTCTGTCTCTGCACACACGCTCTGTGTGTGTATCTCTCTCTCTCAAAATAAAAAAAAAAAATAAATATTTTAAAACTTAAAAAAAAAGTCTCTCTAACACGAGACCACAGTGGATGTCAGCTATCAAATAGACTGGAGCCAGAGCTCAACTCGGATTCTAATCAGTCTGTCCAGTATCACTGATCGTGGACTGGTGGTCAAAGCCCAGAGCTAGTCACTGCAGTAGCTAAAGTCTGGGTCCTGGCCCACTGGGCCTGGCCTCACACTAGGAGCACAAAGCCCAGAAGCCGGGGCGCTGGCAAGAATCCGCAGCCGCCCTCACGCAGAGCCCTACCCCTCCTGCAGCAGGGGCTCCCCGTGCAGCAGGCCCCATGTGGCAGGTGCAGCCAGCGTGGGAGACCAGGACCCTGTGTGAGCAATGCCCCGATCTGGAAACATTTGAAGGGTACTGACCTCCACATAAAAGCATAACCAGATGCCATCGTGTTGGATGTTTTCCTGCTTCCCCGCTTCCTCTCCTACCTGCTCATTAGGTTTTTTGCTTACAGCTGCCTTCCTCAGAAGGCAGATGAAAAGTTTTGCTTTCTGTAAATCTTTCAGTGTTAAGCATTTCGGTATTTCACATCACAGGACTCAGTTCATTAGATATTTTCCTGGGACAATACTTCTGGTTAAAGTTGAAGGCCTTAATTGAAAAAATAGAAAGGAGTCTTGAAAATAAAAGTATCCACTGAGGCATGATTCAGTAACTTGTTACTCGTTCTTTCCATCTGTGAGCCTTGATCAGTTTCAGCCTTCAGCCCTAGCATGCAACACACAGTGGCCGCTGTTGGACACGCTTATGAACGTTTTATAGCGATTCGGAGTGGTGTTAATGCAGAATGTCTTAATTCCTTGTGGGGGTGGCTTGGGGTTACTCTCTTTTGTCAATCACCCCACATTGTTCATCGGGGTTGGTGACATAAATGACTACTCAGCCAGCCTGTGGATTTGGAACCGCTTAGAGGAAACACTACTGATTTAAAATTTTTTTTAATTTTAAAAATTTAAAAATTTAGTATAATTTCTAACTTAACTTTCTAAGTCTTAGTCTTTGGTTCTCCTACTTATCTTCCTCCCCCCTTCCCAATAATTCTGTTGCTGTTAGTGCCTGATGATGGTGTTAAGTGGAAACACATTTAGCTTATTAAGAAGGAGGTTACATACACGCAGCATTGAATATTACCAACAAAAGACCTAATCAGTAGTGAAGACATCGTACTCAAGTCCCTTGTGATCCAAATAATGTAACAACTAAAAAGATAAGGCAAAAGCCATTAGAACTCAAAAATTAGTATGTCTGAGTGTGTGACAGATGAAGAAGCCAAAAAGTATTTAGGAATATACAAGATTTGGACAATAGATTGAGAGCAGTATAATTAAAAAGCATGTGTCAGAATTTTACCCTCCAGATCTTATGCCTTCTTGTCAAGTATCACCAAGTATTTATAAAAATTAATCATAAATTCAGAAGGCCAGGATAAAAGTCACTTTAAAATTTAGAAAATAGGGGCGCCTGGGTAGCTCAGTCAGTTGAGCATCCTACTTCAGCTCAGGTCATGATCTCACAGTTCCTAGGTTTGAGCCCTGTGTCGGGCTCTCTGCCTGATCAGCGTGGACTCAGCTTCGGATGCTCTGTTCCCCTCCCTCTCTCTCTGCCCCTCTCCTGTGTGCACTCTCTCTAGCAAAAATAAAAATAAACATTCGTAAAAAATGAAATTTATAAAATAAGAACAGAAGTTGTGCTATACACTAATCACAATGAAATTAAACTATAAATTTAGTATGTGTTGAAAAAGGGAAGTATCACCGGGACAATTTTAAATGTTCTTTTAAAGTAACAGTTGAATCAAGGGGTTTAAAAATTACAATGATGGGGGCGCCTGGGTGGCTTAGTCGGTTAAGCGTCCGACTTTCGCTTAGGTCATGATCTCGCAGTTCGTGGGTTCGAGCCCCGCGTCGGGCTCTGTGCCGACTGCCAGCTCAGAGCCTGGAGCCTGTTTCAGCCTGTGACTCCCTCTCTCTCTGACCCTCCCCTGCTCATTACAGTGATGGCTTTCGTGACAAAAAGCTCTGTCTGTGTGTGTGTGCGCGCGCACGCGCGCACGCGGTTATACATGGAAAAACCTTTGGGAGCTAAAGTTATACTCCGTTGAAAAGTCCAATCTTTAATAAATGATTTAATTGAGCAAAGAAATAAAAGAATTAGACCTTAAAGATTTTATAAAAGGTGTAGAATAAAAATTCTGAGGAAACAGTAAGAAAGGTATAATATTTATAAAAGCAAAATAAATTTAAAAACAAAAATACTGGGGTACGTGGGTGGCTCAGTCAGTCGAGCCTCCAACTCTTGATTTTGACACAGGTCATGATCCCAGGGTCATAGAATGAGCGCCGCGGGCTCTGCGCTGAGCATGGAGCCTGCTTAAGATTCTCTTTCTTTGGGGCTCCTGGGGCTCCTGGGTGGCTCAGTTGGTTGGGTGTCTGGTTTCAGTTCAGGTCATGATCTCACAGTTTGTGGGTTCGAGCCCCACATCCGGCTCTGTGCTCACAGCTCAGGGTCTGGAGCTGTTTCAGATTGTGTCTTCCTCTCTCTCTGCCCGCCCCCCCCCACTCGTGCTCTCTCCCAAAAATAAACATTAAAAATTAAAAAAAAAAAAAAGATTCTCTGCCCCTCCCCCCACCTATGCTCTTGCTCTCTTAATAAAATTAAATAAATAAATAAATAAATACTGAAGGGGAAGGGGAGAGAAAAGTGGCTACAAAAAAATATCAAATCACATCAAGGAAAAGGAGAGGAATTAAGGTAGGAGAAAGACATCATAACAGAGAAGGGAATTTTTAAAGTATAAAAGAAACCATGCGGCTATATGTGAAGAATTTAGAAACCTCTGTGAAATGAATTGTTTTCTGCAAAAAATCTACATGACAAATACTGACAAAGAAGTAGGAAAATGTAGAAAATCTGAACAGAGCCAGAGGAGAAAACTAAGGACATTCTCCAGAAACAATTCTTCTCACCTGAAAAAGCAAAAAGGAGGAGACACAACTGATTCCAGTTCTAGATGGATTAATTAGATCACCTCTTCCATTTTAAAAGACTAATTCTCACATTATATAAACATTCCACAATGTAGGGAAAAAAACAAAGTAGAAGAGGAAACACCTCATTTTGTCCTATAAAGCATTTACTGAATAACCCTAATATCAAAACTCTAATGATGTTGACTAATATCTAATAAAACATGATAATTAGGGGCACCTGGGTGGCTCAGTCAATTAAGTGTCTTTATTTCGGTCCAGGTCCTGATCTTGCAGCTGATGAGTTTGAGCCCCACATTGGGCTCTCTGCTGTCAGCATGGAGCCTGCTTTGGATCCTATGTCTCCCTCTCCTCCCTCTCTCCGTCTCTCTCTCTCTCAAAAATAAACATTCTAAAAAATAAACAAGCAGGGGCACCTGGGTGGCTCTGTCAGTTAAGCATCTGACTTTGGCTCAGGTCATGATTTCATGATCTTGAGTTTAAGCCCCACGTCGGGCTCTGTGCTGACAGCTCTGAGTCTGGAGCCTGCTTCAGATTCTGTGTCTCCTTGTCTCTGTCCCTCCCCTGCTCGCTCGCTCGCTCTCTCTCTCGCTCACTCAAAAATAAACGTTAAGAAAAACTTTTTAAAAATAAACATGACATTGAAAGCTATACTTACATATATGAATATTAGTATAAAACTTAAAGTGCTAATAAGCAGTATCAATGATTTTATGAAAGACCATTTCAGCAGTGTCAACGTAATTTTCCAGATTACTGGAAAACAGGCTCCAAACAGGGCAGCACCTGCACAGGGCTGGCCCCTCATAACTGCTCAACAAATAGGTGTTGAGTGAATCCCAAGAAGGGTATTCTGACATCTTCAATAGAATAGGGTTTACCAGTCCCTTAAAAAACAACATATGATCATCTATTGAGAAATATGCCAAAAAGACATCTGAGAAAATTCCTCATGTATCTCTAACACACCGCTAGAATTCAGCGACGGTGACCAAGCCCACATAAAAATACAGCACTCTATGGCTAAAATGAGCAAATCAGAGAACTCTAGATGCTGGCGAGGATGTGGAGAAACGGGCACCCTCCTACACTGTTGGTGGGAATGTAAACTGGTACAGCCCCTCTGGAAAACAGTGTGGAGGTTCCTCAGGAAACTAACAATAGAACTCCCTTATGACCCAGCAATAGCACTGCTAGGAATTTACCCAAGGGATACAGAAATGCTGAGGCATAGGAGCACATGGACCCCAATGTTCATAGCAGCACTCTCCACAATAGCTAAAACATGGAAAGAGCCTAAGTGTCCATCAACAGATGAATGGATCAAGAAGATGTGGTTTATCTATACCATGGAATACTACATGGCAATGAGAAACAATGAAATCTGGCCATGTGTAGCAACATGGATGGACCTTGAGGGGGTTATGCTGAGCGAAATAAGTCAGGCAGAGAAGGACAAATATCATATGTTTGCACGTATAGGAGGATTAGGAGGAACTTGACGGAGGAACAAGGGGGAGAAGAAGGGCGGAAATGGTGGGGGAAAGGGAGAGAGGCAAACCATGAGAGACTCTTGAATGCTGACAAAAACTGAGGACTGATGGGTGGGGGGGGAGGGGGGATGGGCATGGAGGAGGGCACTTTGGGGATGAGCACTGAGTGTTATGTAGAAACTAATTTGACAATAAACTATTTGTATAAAAAAAAAAAAAAAATACAGCACTCTAGAGCTTGTCTCAGCAATAGCTGGGACGAAAATGTAATAAAAACAAGAACACCCCCAGGACTGCAGCAAAAAGAAGGGCGTTTTGGAATAATCCCAATAAATGTAAGTGCGTGTGAAGAAGGCACAAGACCTTGCACACAGGTGATGAGACACTTTGTTCCTGGGTGTAAAAGCGAAATTTTATGGAGTTCGCTTCTGACTTTACAAAGGGAGACTCCAGTGAATTTGGTAGGTTAAGCTAGCTATGGAATTGAGAAAATACATTTGCATTAACAGTTAATATCATTATTCAGTAAAGACCACACGTAAATAAATAGGGGACATGCTTAGATTGCAGTATGTAAATGGGCAAAATACGTGGAGAGACAATTTTTATATGTAAAGACCAGACAGAGTAAAATTGGATGGATAAAAGGAAGTTCAACCTTCGGAGTAATTAAAAATATGCAAATTAAAACAACAGTAACTCGTTTTGTGATTGGTTAGCACAAAAGAACAGTTAGCAATGTTTTTACGGTGTGCCTAAATTCACAGATTATCGACAACCCCGTGTATTTACAACTGTTTATAAAACTGTTTGGCCGGATGTATTACGATCCTAAATGCAGTAGGAGAGGTAACACTCCCTCTGACACACGGGGAGGGGAGTTGGTAAATTACTGTGTTCAGCCATTGTCATAAAGTCCTGATTGCAGAGTCTTTAGCCAGAGGACAGAGGGAGATTGATGTGGAGCAGAGTATTTTAATAGTTTTAAAACACTTCTTCATAGATTGTGGTAAAAGGTTAAAAATTGGTAAATTTGGGGAAACGATATATGGAGTTCTTACAGCTTTTCCCTAAGTTTCAAATTATTTCAAGATATTTTTTAAATGCCCCCTTTAAATTGTTGAATATTGTATACCTGAAATTAACATAACCCTGTATTGTTAACTTTACTAGTATGGAACTAGGAATAAAAACTAAAACTAAATCTAAATGCCCCCTTTAATAATCCATTTCAAGGAATATTATTTTTTAAGCCTAAATATAAGCAATATGAATGAATACATTAGTCATGTAACTGTTTCCAGTAGGGAAAAATTGGAAGCAAACTGGAAATGGTTAAATAAAATAAAGTACATCCACCTGAAGCGTGTGCCATCTTTTATGATAATCATAAAGGCTGTGAGCAGTATGGGAAGATGCCAGTCATGTTGATTTTTTTAAGAAATGAAACCGTGTGCGCTATTAATTTACAAACAAAAGTATATTGATAAAAAATACAAGAAAGGAACACATAAATAGGATAGTAGTGGGGGTCTGAGTCATTGTGCATCCCTCCACTACATAAACTCGCTATAATATTATTTTTTAACTTTGCTTTAAAAAAAAAAATGTTCTAGAGGCACCTGGGTGGCTCAGTACAGCTGAACGTCCGACTCTTGATTTCAGCTCAGGTCATCATCGTGGACTCAAGCCCCATGTCAGGCTCCGGGCTGAGCATGGAGGCTGCTTAAGATTCTCTTCCTTACCCTTCTCCCCTGCTCATGCCTCCCCTCTCAAAAAACAAACAAATAAATAAAAATGTTTAAGATTTCTAGAAAGTAAAAGTAAAAAGTGTTCTAAGCAAGGAAGAGGGCGTAGATAAAATGGAGACTTGAGGGTCTCCCCCCTGAGGGAATCCAGAAGAACAAAAGGTGCTAAGTAAAGAGGACAGTGCTCCGGAGAGACTGAGCAACAGGAAGAATTTCATCTCAGGAGCTAGTGTTTGTAGATTTGACCGTATCTGAGAACCCACAGAAACTAGCTGAACCTTATGCAGTAGAAACTCTCGATTGTCATGTTCTAGGAACTGCTGAGCAGGGTTACCAGGTTCATACAGGCTACTGGCCAAGGAGTTCAATAAAATCGATCGTTCTGATGGCCCCTTCCACAGGTTGGTTAGTGGCTGTCCGGGACGTGTTGGTTAATCACGACCTGGCTTGACAAAATGTCTAATTAACTGCCTTTCAGTGTGCCACTTTTTGGCGTTCCAGTTTGCATCCACAAGCAATCTAACGTGTTGGATTTTATTTTTTTCTGTGGTTAGACCCTGCTTGGTATTTGAACGCATTGGAGGTTACTGATTCTGGAGTATTGAGTATTGAGGGTCCATAGAGACAAAGCCTGTTATATGGAGATCCTGAAAATCTACCTCACAAATGGTCAAGGGCATTCTGTCAGATTCTGAGCCCCACCAGAGCCTGAGTGGGGCAGGAGATGTTACAGGCATTGTACTTTCTTATTATTTTCATTTTTAGGATACTTAAAGTTGAGTCTTTTTTTCCTTTTTAAAAGTTCAGCAAACCATAAAATGAACTGTGAGTGTTTAGAAAAATACTCAAAACCTTGTTAACGTTCCGATTTTCAAGTATCTGTGCTTGTCATTTTGTGAGGCGTGAGTGACAGTTTAGATCCAATAATATTTATACTCCATTTTATTTTATTTCACTTTGCTTTTTACCTTCTTAGTCACAGTAGCTACAGTAGAAACACTGCAAACAATTTGAGATGGAGGAGGAAGCCAGCTTACAATCAAGAGCCCTGAGTTCTAGTCCTCGGTCTGCTGTGATTTACAAACAGCTCCTGGTGTCCCCGAATCCTCTCCGGGTCTGTGTTACCCTCTGTAAAATGAATGATGCGGATTGGACATTCTCAGAGGTCTTCTCCAGCTTCGACATTTATGATGCTGTTATTCTAAGAGAAGGATACGTTTTTTGCCATTTCACTATGTAATTAAAACAGGGCCATACATTGTGGAAAGCGGTATCCTGCCTGTGGAATATTTAAAACGGGAACATCCATAGTTTATTAAGTGCAGAGAGAACAGAATACAGGTAGTGGGCTAAAGTTCCACTCAAACAGAGCAGAATATGCTAAATAGAATAATCCTAAAGTAACTATACCTAAAATCTAAACTATTTTAAGAGCTTTTAACAAATTGAGGGGAAGGAATTGGTAATATTATAATTCAGTTTCCCTCGGAGATGAGCCAATTTACATTGGTTGAACGTAGATTTTGTGTCTCGCCTTCAAATCCGCGGACCCTCCGTTTTTACTTTTAAATCTTTGTGCTCCCGCAGGTGGGGTCTGTGGTGGCCGTGGGCTGGATCCGCTCCCGGAAAGCCGTGGACTGGCGCCTCTTCCGCAACATCTTTGTGGCCTGGTTTGTGACTGTCCCCGTGGCCGGGTTGTTCAGTGCTGCTATCATGGCTCTCCTCATGTACGGGATCCTGCCATACGTGTGACTTGGCCTCTTCCACCCAGTACGCAAGGGGTGGTCTGGTGTGGGTGCGTGTGGGTGGCGTTACCCGCGTCCTGCCGCGCACGGGCCGTGTCCCAGCCAGCTTCTCCGTGTCCCTTTCACATGGCTCCAAACCACACGGTTCACCTACACTGTAGAGAGTCATCCTCCAGAGCTAACTTAACTACTGTACATAATCCTGTGCATTAAACTGGTATCGTGGTGACCTAACGTGGTGCAGTTACTTATATGTTAAATATTCATTGTATACATAGGATAGATAGCATTATCGCAAACATACTCGAAACGGGAGTGGAGATACATTGCCTAGAATTCAATATTCGACAAATCTTTGTACTTAATGATTTCAGTGGCCAATTTTAAGAACCTTTTAAAAGGAAAGTGTAGGTTGGTAAGTGCTATTTTTCCCATTGAATATACTGTAAGATAAGCGTGAATCCGGACGGATGGTGCACATTTGGGAAGGTGTACGTCCGTGGGTGTGCTCTTGAATAATAGTGGGGTAGGAGTTCACAAGTGCTTTCACTGAGGAATTTGTTCATATACTGTGTACTGATTATGTAATATATCATAATTGCCTCTGTAAATACTTAAAACTGTAATTTTTTAATGGTGTGCTTCCCATATACTTTTTCGATCAGAGAATTTTTGGAAAGTACCAAAGAAGCAGGGGAATAGTTTGCCAGTATTATATTTTCATATTGTCCGTCTCCCCTTCCCATTCATCCTACTGTTGATCTGAGCTGTAGCGAGACCGCCACGCTCCGACCTGCCCCCGGGCAGGGCGGACGCCGAAGCACCAGCCGCCCGCCACGTGCGCGTCACGTGAGCGTCCTACTTCCGGGCCCCGCCCCGCCCCCCACCACCGCCACCACGCGCCAGTTATTGGTGAGCCCTGCGGTGGCCCGACGTCGTCCTGTAGAGAATGTACGTACGTGAGGATGCGTGACCACACACCACATATCAAGTCCAGTGTAAATTTTCACCCGTCCTCTTCCCCCGCAGCCTGGAGAACCGAATTCTTAAAACACTAAGGCGAGTGAGTTTGCGGGTCTAGAAATTCAGGAGGGGGTAGAGTTGGAATATCAGACAATACACTGGATTTGAGGATTTCCTTGAGGCCTTTACTAAGCTGAACATCCGGATGCGCTACTGTAGTCCCACTGATTCTGTTCTGATAGCGGGAGGGAGGGAGTGCGAGTGATGCCAGAGCCTGAAACCGTGGAAATGCTGCTAAAATTTTTATATTGACAAACGTTTTCTTGGTACTTCATTGTGATTTTTCATTAATCAACCATATTAAATTTATAATAAAAAAATGCCCTTCAAAAGTTTGCCTCTGAAGTCTTTTTCTGAATACCTATACCCTATTTTGGGTTCAGTTTCCACAAAAATAAAAGCCACGTAATTTTACTTCTGTTTTTCAAGTAACTTTTCGTATTTTAAGACTCTTCCATGTTTGTGCAGAAAATGTACATGAGCTGGACGCCCGGGTGGCTCAGGCAGCTGAGGTTAAGCCTAAGGTTAAGCGTTTGACTTCTGCCCAGGTCATGATCTCAGTTTGTGCCGACACCAGGGAGCCTGGAGCTGCTTGGGATCTGTGTCTCCCTCTCTCTGCCCCTCCCCTCTTCGTGTGCTCGCTCGCTCTCAAAAATAAGAATTTAAAAAAATTTTTAAACTATACATACATAAGAAAAGGAAAAAATGGCTCACGCAGTCCGGCATCCTGAAATGGCCACTGTTAGCACGCATGCGTACACACTCCACACACGCGTGCATACGCACCACCCCCACCCCCTCCCCCCACATTGATCCTTCAGCCGTGACCTGTCAGACGGAAGGGTGTGTCCCAGGGTGGGATTTTTATTAAAGGGTGTATCACAGTTCTGTGCCCAGGCTTTCCCCCTTGACTCTGGAGTCAGCCAGCCTCCTGGGGCGGGGGAAGGGGGGCGGGGGTCATCACATGTTCAGCTCTAAGGACCTAATGGAAACAGGCCCAGCCTCTCCTTGGCTCAAGCAGCCCCAAACCGAAGCAAACTGCTCCAGCCTCTGCACCCCTGCCTCCCGGAGCTATGCAGGTAACAGAGGTGAGGCGGGCGGGCTGGCCAGGTGGGAAAGGTCCACCTCCACAGAAATTTCCGGGACTTTGCAAATGGCATTCTAGACCTTTCATTTTTACCCTCTTCTGATAAAGCTATAGATTGAAGAAGTTCGCTTTCCTCCTAAATTTATTTATAAGAACAAACAGCACAAGCGCGCCAGCAGCGTCCGTTGAGGCCGTGGTCTCGGCCCCAGGGCCGCAGGGAGGAGGCCCTGGAAACCAAGCCGGACTAAGGTCACATGCACACTGAGCCTCCAAATGACTAAGCATGCAACCCTGTCACCTGTGCTCCCCAGCTCAGCCCCAGCTCAGCCCTTTACCTGACCAAGGCCGCCGCTCCCTCCCCTCCCCACGAAGGTGACGTCTGATGGGTCACCTAGGAGTGAGTGAGGCGGTCGCCATAAGGGGCGCCCTGCCCCGGCCACCTGGAGTCTTTCCTCCAAAGTCGTCATCATCGAAGTCATCGTCATCGTAGTCGGCCTCTCTCTAAAAATGCAAACACTCCCCGGGCCAGGGGAACCCGCAAGACCCTGGCAACTTAACTGTGATTTTGTCACCAGATCACCCTCGCTGTCTGGGGCGGAGCGGGCTGCCCTGGAGACCCCGCTTTCCTCGGCGAGGGGCACGGCGAGCTTGGGCTCCCCAGACGGCCTTTTGGGACTTCATTTTCTGCCTTTCCAAAAGGACGGAGCTTTTGAGCAAATAGGTAAACACATTCATTTTTAACAAGACAATTTTTTAAAATAAGTCCTGTCTCCGCAGAATAAGCTGCAGAAAAAAAAAAAAAAAAAAATCCATGATTCCGAAAATGGAATGTAAAGTTCTGAGGCATCAGTGAATTTATTCAGTTACAGGTTTATTCAAGTCCAGTGCGAAGGGCACTGTAGGGTGCGGCGGGGAGTTCTGCCTCACCCTGTCTGTGGCTGACCCTGAAGTGCTCCTGCCCCAGGGGTTCCGGGCGTCGGGGAGCACCAGGCCCCGGTTTCAACAACAGCCTTTACCCTGCCAGCTCCAGGTTCCTGGCTCGGGGACTCCCGAGGCCTCCTGTGGGGCTGTAAGGACTTCTGAGGGGCAGTGGAGTGACAGGGGCCACCCCAGGCTTGGCTCAGAATAGGGGTCCATGAACAAGTGTGCGTCTTCCCTTGTGGTTGTTCACTGACCACGTTCTGTGGATGACGCCCCTCAGGTGGGCCGCTTAGAGGAAGACATTAAATTAGATGGAGAAAACGAATAGCAAAGAAGCCACGGTTAGTTGAACAAGACAAAGGAGACCAAAAGAAAGGTTCTCTGCGTGCTTGGTGAGGGAAGAAAACGACTGGTGAGACCTGCAGGATATGGGTGAACTGTCGTGAAGAGGGCAGGGAGCCCTGTGCTTGGATCGTCACCCTCTTAAATATTTTCCTAGCGCTTCATCCTTTATTATTAAGAAGACAACGAAACAACCCTGAAGCATGTTAGGAAGAAAAGGGGGAAGTCACCCACACTCCATCACCCCCCTACATTGGAACACCAGTCTTTGGAATACCTGGAGCTGGCCAGGCACTGGGGAAACTAAGGCACAGAATGAGGAATAAGTGCAGGCAGCCAAATGGTCAGAGGACCGGGCTTCCCGTCCAGGCTCTTCCTCTGAGCAGCCGTCAGACTGCCCACAACTGTGATCTCTAGAAAAAGGACAGTGCCGTAGGGCTGGGAGGAGGTGCCCGGAAGGAACTCGGCCAGGTGACTAAGAACTTGGAAGAAAGCCTAGGAAGAAAAGGCGAGAGGTTTATTCAGCCTGTTTTTATAAAGGAAACATGAGGAGTTCATGATTTAAAGTAAGGAGTTTCAGGCTCGACA
Organism: Hyaena hyaena; assembly: GCF_003009895.1. Lineage (NCBI taxonomy): Eukaryota > Metazoa > Chordata > Mammalia > Carnivora > Hyaenidae > Hyaena > Hyaena hyaena. Next base: position 967,130 of record NW_024080732.1, on the reverse strand, counting down.
AGAGTGATGACTCCGTCTAGACTGGCTAGAACAAATCGAGAACCCAACAGAGCCAAAGGGGTTTGGGCTGCAGTGGGATGGACAGTTCCCTTGCCTTTCTCCAAGGCTTGACATGTGGAGGGTAAAGCAAATCCTGAATGTAGACATTCCAAAGTGTGAGTGCATAGGGTGCTAAAAGGAAGGAGAAAGACTGACCTGCGGGACAGAAGGTACGGCCTCCACAGCTGGGCCATCATCTCCTCTAAGCAGCAACAACAGCGACACCCAGTGGGGTCCAGTGTAATTGCAATTGGGACCATCTTCCCAGAATCCTTTAAAAATTGCAGGTGAAGTCGCCTCACAGAATAGTATCATAATTCAAAGAGTTGCTAGAAATGTATCTTTTTCTTCGATGGCCACAGAAAAAAATGAGTATTTGCGGAAGGGGAACCTCAGTCCATACAGTGGGTAGCAGAAATCCACAGGACTTGGCCAACAAACCTGAGGGCTCATTTTCATACATTCAGGAAACATCCACTGGGTGTTTATCATGTGGCAGGGATTGGCCTGCCTACTGGAGGTAAGAAGACAAAAAGGCTTCTAAGCATTCACGGGCAGGAGGGGAGGCGGGCAAACAGAACTGCCTTACAGCGTGGTGTGAACCCTGGGGAAGCTTTCGCGGAAGAGGCAGCGATTTCACTGAAACTCCAAGTACAACGTGGATGGTGGGAGCACTGTTCCGTGTGAGAGTCGGTGAGTTTCAGACGCCTGCAGACTATCCGGGGAGAGCTTCGGACAGGCAGCTTGCAGGAAGGGCTGGAGGTGAGGCAGGGGCCCTTCTTAGACGGCGCTAACTCTGGGAAGAGCTTTAGAAGGCAGCTGTCAGGAAGATGGGACCGGTGACGTCCGAGGGCTGAATGCAGTGTATGCGTGGGGATGGCTGGGAGCTGTGCCAAAGCACACACTCCACTCACCCTACACCTCGAGGCTTGGCTGTGTCCTCGGTGGACAAGCCCAACCTCTGGGAGGAGGTGGGGATTGCCTGTGGTTAAAAGCACGCACACCGTGAATGCTGAGCTCCCTTCTCGGTGTCTCCTCCACGTGACTGGCCCACCTTTAGCATCACGCTCCGCCCCTCTTTACCGTATGTTCCCTAGGCCAGGGGCAAGGGAGTGCACGTGAATGGTGCATTTGGGAAGAACGAACTGGGGGGAACGGCGGGGTTCGTTCCTCTCATCTTCCCCTTGGAAGCACAAGAACCCCCTCCCCCGTTCCCCTCAGCCCGAGCTGGGGAGGACTGTCCTGCCAACTAGCCTTCATCGAAAGATGCAGCCTTTGGCTTCCATCCACTGACAGCCTGTCCTAATTCACAATCTGAAACCTGAGTGAGGAAGAATGCAGTTCATTCTGAGGAGCCCGAGGCGTATCAGACCCTCCGAAAACAGGCAGATGGCACCTGGAGAAGCTACTCACACAGAACCAGGGTGTAGAGTTAGAAAATGTTGAGGACAGAACCTGGGTGTCAACACTTAAGTGAGGGCCAAAGAAAAGAGGGAGTTGAGTCTAAAGGGAAACAGGCAGAGGGAGCTGGACCAGAGAGCCCACAAAGCGTGCACCAGCCCTCGGAGGCTACAGCCTGAAAGGGGCTGCGGGGTGGGGGCCCTTCGTGTGCGGAAAACACAGCGACCTTCATGTGTGTGCAGGTAGATAGCGCCGCAGGGCGGCCAGAAGCCACTTCAGCTCTTACAGCTCCTCCTGTCCAAGGTTTAGACCCTGAGGCTTGGCCACATTCATTGGTGGTGAGCTTCCAAGGACACTTAGTAACTTAATGAAACTTTGCAACATTATGGTCTCCCCCTGTTCCTTAAGCAGTGGTGCTCAGAGTATGAAGATGGATTAGCAATGCATTATGCGGTCTTCCGGGTCTCTTGCAGAAGTAATATTTAAAATGCGATGTGTCGGGGCACGTGGCTGGCTCAGTCAGTGACGCATGCAACCCTTGATCTTGAGGTTGTGAGTTCGAGCCCCTCGCTGGGTGTAGAGGTTACTTAAAAATAAAATCTTCAGGGGCGCCTGGGTGGCTCAGTCAGCTAAGTGTCCAACTCTTGATTTCAGCTCAGGTCATGATCTCACAGTTCGTGGGTGTGAGCCCTGCGTCCGACTCTGTGCTGACAGTGCGGAGCCTGCTTGGGATTCTCCTCCCCCCTCTCCCCACCCACTCACACACTTGCCCTCTCCCTCACTCTGTCTCAAAATAAATTTTAAATAAAATCTTTACAAATTAAAAAATAAAATGTGATGTGTAAACTTTGATCTCTTTAAACTTAATAAATACTCATGCCTGTTAGTTTATTACAAGTAACACCAATACTATCATCTATCTGGGTAACTCCCCTGAAGGGGGTAGAAGCCCCTGGTGTTCTTCTTGCCCTGGCCAATGCCCTGGGGCTCCCTGACCCCTCAGACTAGGGGCGCAGCACACACTGACCGCCTATCAGACAAGCCACGGCCTGCATGCTGCCACCAGGGCCGCTGCCTCTTCAAACAGTATTAATTAGAAGAGTATTTCCCTAATTACAGAAATACGAAATTCACTTTAGAAAAACACAGAAATGTAGTAAAGTATAAAATCAATAGAAATTATTCATGATTCGAAAAAAATATTCATGATCCCACCTCCCCAAGATAAAGAATCTTAATATTTTGGTGTATTTTTCTCCTGTATTAACATATACCTTTAAAAAAATAAAATTGAGATTCGTTTTTTACTTTGTTTTTTCTATCTAATATGTTGTGAACAATCTGCAATGGTCATTATTCTTCAAAAACCTGACTTTTAATGAAGAATGTGCCATGTGCTGCATACACATGCCATCACGTAACCATTCCCCTACCGTTCCCCTACACATTTGCTCTGATAAGGAACACTGCAATCAGCACCTCTAACGATTTCTCTTAGAGGAATCCCCTTACGGCAAATCCTAAAAGGGGAGTCACCGAAGCAAAGAATCCACTGACACTGAATACATGTAAACTAGAATGTCCATTCTCAGTTCCCAGGTACAAAGCTCACAGGCTGCGGGAAAGGCCAAAGTAAGTTACCTTGAGAGTAAGGCTCAAAAGGCACCACTGAGGCACCTAGCAGTGTCCTGAATGAATCAACTTAAAAATTCAATAAAGTGAAATAAACGATTGCCCTAGGAGTGCCAGGCTAATTGAGGAGAAAGGCAAGGAAGACCAGGGAAGACGAGAAAGCTGGTGGGCGGCAGGCGAGGGGTAGGTGCTTGCGGGCATTTTATGGGGAAAGAGGGAGCTACTGAGAACTTCCACCATTAGAACCCACAATGCACTGCTCCATCCTAGAACCACCTCTCATGGCTTCTTCTTCTGGACGACTGGACTCGCAGCATGTCTGCAGTCACGGTGATGAGGATTAACAAGATTATGTCATATAAGGTGACCACTACACTACCTGACACATGAGCTCAAAAAGTGTGTTTTTCTTTCTGCTACGAGCGAATGACTCCCACAATGATGAACGTATTAGAACACAGCCCAGCAAGCCATAGCATTCAGTAAAACTACTGAATAAAGGGTGAAATTTAAACCACCTATGTCCATATCTAGATTAATCTGTCAATAAACAAACTTGACTCCTTAGCTCTGCAATAATGGGTAATTTAAAAGGGACAGGTAGCACAAGAAAGGGAAAAAACACAACCTACAGCAATCTCCTTCCCACCTAATTCAAGTCATAAATGTAAATGACTAAGCTACTAATTAGGGGTTTTTCTCATCAGTGTTTCCTTGAATCTCCCTTTGCCCTCTGGCCTCAGTCCCACCCCCCACGCTTACCAACACTAGACAGGAGAAGAATGCCCAGAGCTACAGGAACACGGCAGCCTGCTCCCCGCTCCACTCCACACAGCAGGAGTTACCCGCCCCCCCCCCGGAACCCCCTCCCCCCAGCGGCCTCGCCAACCTGGAGGTTCCGCCAGAGTTAGACACAGATGTCCACAGGACAGAAGGAACTTGCTGCATACCCCTCTTCCTGTCCTGTGGTACTTTATCTCCTGTAATGGGGTTCGACTAACAAAGATAATGAGAAAATCAAATTACATCATGTGGCTGGTAGATATTTTCCAACATGAGACGTGGTGGTTGGAATCTGAGTGCCAGTAGTGATAATCTTTGGTGGTGGCGGGGAAAATACCTTACAGCACTAATATTTTTCAAAAAGCAACTGTCTAGTTGTTAAGATCAGTCATTTGGAAACTGAGCAAGGACTCAAACAGGCAAATCAGAGAATTATAAATGATCAGTAAATACATGAAAACAGCTCCATCTCACTGGCAATTAGGGAAATACAAATTAAGGCACCATTTTTTACTTCTAAAACTGGTAAACATTTTTAAGTTTGATGACATTCAATGCTATTAAGGATGTGGAGAAATGAGTTTTCTTAACCACCAAGAGTAGAAACAGAACTTGATATAAAATTTCTGGAGGACAATTTTATACTACTAATCAAATGTGCATGTCCTGTGACTTAGCAATCTCTCTTCTGGAAGCCTAGCCTATAGAACTGCACTAACAGAACAGCCATGAGCCGCAGGTGGCTATTTAAATTTGATAAAAATGAAACAGAATTAAAAACTGAGTTCTTCTGGGGCACCTGGCTGGCTCAGTTGGTAGACATACAACTCTTGATCCAGGGTCGTTGAGTTTAAGCCCTAGGTTGGGCATAGAGATGTCTTAAAATTAAAAAAAAACCAAACAACCATCTTTTTTTGAGAGGGTATGAGTGCACAAAGGGGGGAGAGAGAGAGAGAGGGAGAGAGAGAGGGAGAGAGAGAGAGAGAGAGAGAGAGAGAGAGAGAGAGAGAGAGAGAGAGAGAGGGTCACCCAGGGCTCATGTTTTACCTGCAGTGGGGCTCATATTTTACCCGACGCGGGTCACCTATTATGAGACTCGAACTCACAAACTGTGAGATCATGGCCTGAGCCAAAGTCAGAAGCTTAACTACTGAGCCACCCAGGTTCCCATCTCTCCTACAATTTTTTTTAAATGAGTTTTGGGACACCTGGGTGGCTCAGTCAGTTAAGCATCTGACTCTTGGTCTTGGCTCAGGTCATGGTCTCACAGTTCTTGAGTGCAAGCCCCATGTCTGGCTCCATGCTATTAGTGCAGAGCCTGCTTGGGATTCTCTCTCCGCTCTTCCCCTGCTCACTCAATCTCTCAAAAAAACAAAACAAAACAAAACAAAACAAAACCAACTTAAAAAAATAATTTAAAAATTGAGGTCTTGCAATGACCTAGTTACGTTTCACATGCTCAACAGCTCCACGTTTCTAGTGGCTACCATATGAAACAATGCAGACACATCATTTTCACCATCACAGAAAGATCTACAGGGTCATGCTGCTATGGAAATGTTTACAGAAGTCGACACAAAGATATTCAATGCAGCATTATTTATAAAGCAAAAAATTCAATACAGTAAAAAGAATAGTTCAGTAATACCACATTTATACTCAAGTATAAGAAAAAACATGAGACAGATCTATACGAACAAATGGAAAAAGGACTCTGACATGTTAAATTTAAAAGTACATTGTGGGGCGCCTGGCTGGCTAAGCTGGTTGGAACGTGTGACTCTTGATCTCGGGGTTCTCAGTTCAAGCCCCACATCGCATGCAGAGATTTCTTAAAAACAAACAAATAAATAAAGCACACTGCAAAACAAGAAGCGCATTTTGATGTCTTATATATATATTTATGTAATCTCTAAAGACACTGCAAAGTATCTGCAAAGATATACGTCGAGCTGTTGGAAGTGGCAGAAGAAAGAGGGACTGGAGAGAGGAAGGGGAATTTTCACCTGTGGTGTCTAAGCTGACTGAATTTGTCGCGACCAGCATATATACTGCTTTAAAAAAAAAAAGATCTCAAAAAGAGTTCTATTTTTAGGGAGGACGCTATTTACCAGTAAGTCCTGCAGATATTAGAGCCTACTCCTTTTTTTTCCCAAACTGGTATCTCCATTTTGGGGTTGTCGTTTCTCCCGATCCAGTAATCGAAAGCACTTTCCTGGGGCCCCGGGAGGAGCCGCAGACGTGTCTTCCCTGCGGCATCTCCCCGGCTGCACGCTTCCTTCCCTGTGCCCGCCCTTCTGCCCACTCGCCGCACCCCCCACTCTTTCTCAGAAGCTTTACAAAACTACCAATACGGTCCTGCTCCAGGCAACAGGAAGCAAGCATCCCAACCGATGGGCCCAGCAGGACAAAACCCGCTGCTTCACTCCTCAGCCCGGCGCAGAGGGCGGAAGGGACAGGCAACGGCACTTTAGACCTAAATCCCAACACCTATGAGAGTACAAAACAAAACCTATCACACCAAATAGAAGAAAACCATCGCTAGCAGGCCAGGTGAGCGATTATGTTCCAAATGTGATGGGTTTATTTTATTTTACTCTGATGCAAAACCAAAGATTTCACTATAGCACAGAGACCAATATATTAAAAGGTCATGAAAAAGTGGTGTGGGACATGCAGGACGTGATGTACAAACTGGAGGGTTGGGTCATTTCCTTTGTAACATGACATTACATTGTCGCTGAGGAACACATTTAAAATAACACTGTGGAACTCAACTGAAATGTGGCACAAACATGACAACTTCCAGGCATGCCTTCAAGTACCTCCCGTAGGATGGACTTGCGATCTCTAGACTTCAATTCAGTGTGGGGAGGATTACAATTCTTTGGAAGAATAAAAAGTTCACACTTATTAAATTTCACAGAAGAATTTTAAGGCCAAAACATAGTGGGTTCGCTTCACCTCCAGGAACAAATCAGATGCTTTACTCAAAACCACATTAAGCTTCTAGTTCAAATCCCAACCCAACCTTGTGACCTCCTGCATTGAAGTTCTTTCCATCGATTAAAGCTGATAGGGTCAGTTTGACTCCTAGGAAGAAGAAAATACCACAATCACTCGTAACAAGTATTATAATCAAATTTTCATTTTCTAGAAGCAAGGGACATAGGTGGAGTCAAGGACATGGATTACAGCTGGGTTTTAGAGTTACAGGTACCACTAGGTCAGCAGGATTACCTATAATCATTTGATCTGCAATAAGCAAAGCACAATCACAGCAAACTTGATTTGGAGTTCAGGGTTAAGAATAATGAATGATCAACCAAACTCACAAGCCAGAGTGACCTAGTTAGAAATATATAATTAATTTTTAAACAAAAGCACTTGATCTGCTTTACTTTGTATGACAAATTGTTACACAATGGACTGAATCAACCTACAGTTGATTGTAGGTTTTATACATTATTTTCATTATTTTTCCATCACCTCCTACCCCACATCCATTGTTATTAATTCCTTTACTCACCTGGTCGAAGAGTCTGAGTATAACCCAGTCCAATCAGGCTGGCATTATTTACTTTAGCCTAAGAATCAGGAGATGAAATAGAAATGGTTAGAAAACAATCAACTTCATAATATGTAAGACCAGGACAATCACCATTTCATGCACCAGATTTCCAAAACTAAAGCACCTTCGGCCCAATCTAAGATTACTGGAACTGCAAATTCACTTAATAAAAATGTATGTCTCCTCAGTTAATAGGGCTGGTAGAGATAGTAGGGACCTTGAGATGCATGCGTAAAGGCCTCAAACAAATTTTTTAAAACAATGTGCAGCCAGGTGTGCCTGGATAGCTCAGTTGGTTAAGCATCTGACTCTTGTTCGGCTCAGGTCATGATCTCACGGTTTAATAAGTTCAAGCCCTACATCAGGTCTGCACTGGCAGCATGGAGCCTTCTTGGGATTCTCTTTCTCTCTCTCTGACCCTCCTCCACGTGCACTGTTTAAAATAAGAAACTTTTATTTATTTTTTTTGAGAGAGATAGAGTGTGAGCGAGGAAGGGGCAAAGAGAGGGAGACACAGAATCTGAAGCAGGCTCCAAGCTCTGAGTTATCAGCACAGGGCCCGACACAGGGCTCAAACTCATGAACCACGAGATCATGACCTGAGCCAAAGTCAGACAAACACTTAACCAAGCACCCCAGTAAATAAACTTAACAAAATAAAATAAAAAAATAAAACACTGCACAGCCAAACACCCTAGTGTACCGAAATCTTTGAGATGACAGTTTACAACCTCTGACAGTAGTTAGAACATAAACTCTGATGAGAAGATCTGGATTCAAATCGTGACAATGTCACTTACTGTGTGACTTTGGGCAAGTTACTTGATCTCTCCAAGTCTCAGTTCCCTCATCTATAAAATGGGGATGGAGATACTACTCACAAGAGTAGCTGGGAAGATTAAATGAGATACTATACATAAAGCCCTTAGTACAGTACTTGAAATTTAAGAGCTAAATAAGTGTCATTATAAATAACAATTACTAAGAGCCACAGGAATAGTAATCAAATCCTATGAATTTACAGATAGGAAAATGTTGAGGCCAAAGACATAAAAATGACTTCAGTAGGTCAGCCAATAGCCAAATACAGGAGGAACCAGGACTAGAACCCACATTCCAGGACGTGAGGTGTGACACTCTTTTCACTACACAAGAAGCACTCACTGAAGTTAACAGAGAACATGTGCACAACAACATATTACAACTTTCATTTACAACTCAGCTGAAACCCTAAGAGTGCATGCAACCTCGCAGCACATTCTTACAGATAGAGAAGTTCTACAGTCCAGCTTGTATTTAGCAGCGATGCCAAAACGGGTATTGTTACTGCCAGCCGTCCAAGCAAGGTTTATTGACGTTTCAATCTTCTCATTAACTTTCTGGTAGATAGACCCTCCAAATTCAGTGCCGTCATTCCTGTTTTCATGGTGTAAAAGAGTCATAAATATCTAGCTTGTGCCACTCTTATGATATGGAAACAAATTCTAAGACTATCTGGACAAGGATCTCATTTTGCAAATACCTATTTCAGCAAACTTCTGGTATAAATGACTACCAAACAAAACAAGGAACTAAATCCAGTTATGTGATTTATAACCATCTGATTAAAATGTAGTTAACATCTGATTCATTTACTCAGCTCCTCCATGATGTAAATTTCTTAGACAAAATTCAATTATGAAGAAAGGCAGACACCATCAGTAAATACGGTCTATATAAGTCTTTGAGATGTTCAAAGAATTTAAAGACCTAAAAGTAGAGTTCAATAAAGATTCTGCAAACCAATAAATAGCAGGAATAAAGCCAATTCTGAAGTTCATTTGAGACACAATCCTAGCGTCAGAAAACCGCCCCGCCCACAATACCTATTTCTCTTAAAAAGTACCTACATTATTGCTTCAAAGCGTCCCAGAATTTAGTCCCTACTTTCCATGGTTTTCCTGATAATACTGCCTTATCGACTTTAATGCCACTGTCGATACCACTGCTTGACTTTATTTCAGTGAATTGGAATGTCTAGTGAAGGGCAATTTACACGACTTCAAAAACACCTAGCTTATCCTCTGCTTTTTCTTTCTGATATACTAACAGTGTCCAGTAGGCCAAGATATTAAATACTATATAAAAGTTCAAATTCACTTAACCAACAGGATGCAGCCTACAAAACTGAATCCAGGATTGCTTGAGGACTTCTGCTTCTTCTGAATGCAATAGGGGTGGCTGGGTTCTGACCATGGGTACCTAAAACCTCCACAGAATTACTGAGGATGCTCTGGGCTGCTCAGGTCAACTAGGTGGTTGCTCTTCATGATCCAAACAACAGATCTACTTACAGATACTGCCAGGTTGAGCAGGGAACCAGAGGAAGCAGAAGTATCTCCAAATGATCCCTTATATTAGCAGATGACCCGTGTCCTGGGCTCTCTCCACCCCAGTGGTTCTTGTACAGATTCTAGATCTTCCTAAAGTTTGGGGTACAGGCTGAGAGGCCAGTTACTATCAGCGCACAGTACCAAGTGCACTAACCTCGGCAATGTTTTGCTGACTAGGAAAATGGTACAGTGAGGCTGGATGTCCACGAAAGCACATTAAATGCAGGTACCTCATTCCTAACCTTCTCAACATGCTAACAGCTACCATCTGTTTGGGCGACTGCACTAGTACTAAAGGAGGAATGAATTATAAACACTCACACATGGGTGTGCAACTGGAAATCTGCAGCCTTGTAACCCAGGGCGAAATTATTCTGTGACAGTTTGGATTTGGCTGTGTCAAAACTCATCTGATAGCCAGCAAGCCAACCTTCAAAGGCTAACACAGCCCAGCCATAGATGGTTGGTCCAGAAAAATCTATATCAACATTACTGCCAAGACTGAAACATTCCCGCTTATAGGAGGCCTTCAATTTCCCACTCTTCTTTCTGTAAAAAAACAAGTGAAAACAACATGAGTTTCTACGACTTCTAGAAATCTTTAGAGTAAGAATGATCTCCTCCTGCCCCCAATGTAAATATTATTTGGTAGATGGTATACATATAGTAAAGTTTCAAATGACTTAGCTCTTCAAATATAGTTTTGTTAGGATTAGAAATACATACTCTATTTTTAACCTATTCTTCCCTATAAGTACAAATGCTATGGTATTTCATGATGAATTTAACATGAAAGCATTAACAAAAGTCTAAAAAGGAATTAAGGTATTTCTGTACCAAATTAATAATCTGAGTATGTATATATTCATGAGAAACCAAATCTCTTTAAAAAAATGTTTTTAAATGCCCAAGTGCTATAAAACATAACACTCGACACACTTCACTTCTCAAAGAGAAGTACATTTTTTTAAAAAGGCTACAGTGCTTTAGTAAGCATATTTATTTTCCTTAGGGTAAGTGTTTTCTCCTTGGACAACATCAGATGGATGGGATGGAAGAGAAGTGTATATTTTTAAAAAAAAATTTTTTTTAATGTTTTTATTTCTGAGAGAGAGAGAAACAACATGAGCAGGGGAGGGTCAGAGAAGGGGAGATACAGAATCTGAAACAGACTCCAGGCTCTGAGCTGGCAGTCAGCACAAAAGCCCGATGCGGGGCTCGAACCCATGAACTGTGAGATCATGACCAGAGCTGAAGTTGGACACTTAACCGACTGAGCCACCCAGGCGACCCGAGAAGTGTACATGTTTGAAGGACAGTACTGAAAACATGACATCGGTTCTTAATAATCCTTGTCCTCTTCTAACCAGGCTTCTTCTGAGAATATTTATCTGGAAGGTAACTGAACGACAGGAATGTGTGTGACAGGAATCACACACATGCTATCACAGCTGAGGAAAAATGCCACTCCGCCTTTATCTAGCAGCAGCCCACAGGAAACAACACCATCCCCATTTTTCAGATGAAGAAACTGAGGCAGAAAAATTGGAGGATTTTTAAAGGCTAAGAAAGCACGTCAGCAGCAGAACTACTGTGTATGATGTCCCAGCGCCAGGAGATTACACTGTTATTCTTAAGAAATTAACTTCTCGGCAAAATACCACATTCGTGAATCTTTAGAAGAGCTTAAGAAATATCCAGTCTCAGGGTGCCTGGTCGGCTCAGTTGGTAAAGCATGTGATTCTTGGTCTTGGCGTTGTGAGTCTGCGCCTCACACTGGGTGTAGAGATTACTTAAAAATACAATATTTTAAAAAAGAAACAAAGATCTAGTCTCAAGCCCTTCTAGCTCCTAAATTTTTCCTACCATGTATCTCGTTGGACTAGCTTTATATTTTTGTTCATCTGTTCAACTTTCAAATCGATACTTCACTCTGCTTCAAGGAAGCCGTCCTTTCTCTTTAGTACACATACAAGGTCTCTGGGGTTCCTAACAGCAACCTCCTACTTTCTTCTTGCATCTCAACTTTTCATTGCAATTCCTGCTCTAAAGCTCTCTATCCCTAAAGACTACAAAAACAGGAAATGGAGTTTGGATAATTACCCTGTGTTCGGTACAAATATGGTATCAAGAGTCAGTTTCAACCCTTCAGCCAACTGAAAAATAAAGATTCAAAATGAACAATTAGTAATTTTCTATTCTTCTTTTGACCCAAGAAACCAATCGTAAAGTTTTCTCTAACTCCAAACAAAAAAAAATCATTAAAGAAAGCCAAATATTAAATTATTTAATAAATTACCTCTTTATCCTTCCCTGTCTCCTTTCCCTCTCCCCTTACTCCCAGGTTTCATCACGATTCTCTTACCAAAATACAGGTTTAAGCCGTAGGTCAAATCTATTACAGCCAATAACATTAATTGCAATAAAACAACAACAACATCCAATACAACCAAATATCTTGATACGCTCTTGAAATTACTGTAATGAGATAACCTGACATTTAACAAACCAACCTAAGTACTTTATTCAGCTACACATATACATTATTGATATATGATGATGTTCATGTAGACACTCAAAAAATACTGCCCTGTACATAGCAAATATTTGTATGTGACAAATATCTGATACATTTTTCTGTTTGAAAACATTAAAGAAGTTAGAAACATTTTTCTATGGAGCCAATTTTGCACTGATTACAAATAAAATCAAACAAAATCACTGTAAATAGCTTGGTTTACCAGGAGAGGCTCAGTTATAAATAGAACTGGTCAGAACCAAGATGTAATGTGATAATCATGTACTCACAAACAACGCTTTACTTTCTAGAAATGTAAAATACCAGAGAAGGCCACATGCAAAGAAAAAATATGGCTACTATACAGGTTATAAGATCTCATTCAAGTTGTATTTGGGGTTTACAGATCATTTTATCTGCAAGATAAATTTAACCTACAAATAACTTCTAATACTTTCTTTTACCTTATTCTCCAAAGAGATTTCTGTTCCAAGAGTATTATCTGTGTTCCATTTCTGGGTGAAGGTAAGTCCATAGTTACAGACCTTATATTTGGTCTCTAGGTTGCCTGACGCTTTTCCTGTATCAGTGTAAGCATGACCAGAAGTAGAAAATTCCTGATAAGCAAGAAAATAATTACTTTAAAATCAGCACGTCAAACAAAAAATAGTTATTTCAGAAAGTAGTGTTCAATGCATTGGAAACCAATATAGTTTACTTTTTATCTACTCTATATATTTATATATAGATAATATATAAATACATAATTACTAGATTTATATATAGTTAACTTATTTCCTAGAGCAACTTATTTCCTGCTTTCCTTCTTTCTTTTTCATTTCTAAAGTTTAAGCAGTTTCAGATTTTTCCATTATTCTACCTCTCTTATTGACATTTCTTGTTCGATATGGTCTCTTACTAAAATGGAAACCTTAAATTCTCTTCTTTAAAAGAGAAATATCTTGGGGCACCTGGGTGGCTTAGTCGGTTAAGCGTCCGACTTTCGCTTGGATCATGATCTCGCGGTTCGTGGGTTCGAGCCCCGTGTCAGGCTCTGTGCTGACTGCCAGCTCAGAGCCTGGAGCCTGTTTCAGATTCTGTGTCTCCCTCTCTCTCTGACCCTCCCCTGCTCGCGCTGTTTCTCTCTCTCCTAGAAATAAATAAAACATTAAAAAAATTAAAAAAATAAATAAATAAATAATAAAAGAGAAATATCTTGGGGCACCTGGACGACTTAGTTGGTTAAGTGTTCCACTCTTGGTTTTGGCTAAAGTTACAGTCTCATGGTTCTTGAGTTCAAGTTCCACATCGGACTCTGTGCTGACAGAGTGGAGCCTGCTTAGGATTGTCTCTTGCCCTCTCTGCCCCTCCCCTGCTTGTATGTGTGCACCCCTGCTCTCTCAAAATAAATAAATTTAAAAAATAATAAAAGGAATATCTTTACTGAAAATAAATTCCTTTACTAAAAACACAAAAATATTGAATCTTAAACATTTTACTTTCAAGACTTGAAAAAGATTATTATCCATTCTCTATCATATCTTTTAAACTATTAGTTAATTTTAAAGTCCTTAAAAATTCCCAAACATTTGACAAAACTACCCTATCCTCTTTTGATGCAGAACTTCACTGCATCAAAAAAAAAAGTTTTTAATTATTACTGTGGTAAAATACACCTAAGATAAAATTTATCATTTTTAAGTGTGCAGTTCAGTGGCATTAAGTACATTCACACTGTTATGAAAACTTTATTGCTTTGGTCCACAAAGCTATCATATCTGTAAGGGGCTCCTGGGTGGCTCAGTTGGTTAAATGTCTGACTTCAGCTCAGGTCATGACCTCACAGTCATGAGGAGTTCAAGCCCTGCACTGGGCTCTGTGCTGACAGCCTGTGCCAGAACCTCTTCAGATTCTTTGTCTCCCTCTCTCTCTGCCCCTCCCCCGCTTACGTTCTGTCTCCCTGAAAAATAAATAAACGTTAAAAAAAATTTTTTTTAAAGCTATCTGTAAAATTTTTGGTATAAACGATTTCAGTATTTGAAAGTATGTACCCATTTTTCACAACAAAGTGGAATGTTATAACTTGTCCCTCTTTCTCCCTTCTCCTCATCTACCTTTTAAAGTGTTTTCTATCAAATAGTTACCATGAACATCTTAAAATATATCGTCCTCCCTCGGTAGGTGTCCTTTCAGTCATATGACAATGAGCAATAGGAAACAGATATCCTTCTAAAAGGAAGCAAACAGTCAACACCTGTCACTGACAATCTATGAACTGTCAAGAAAAAAACCTTCTGATTGGCCCTGTTTTTAGAGCACATTTCTGAAAAACTGCCAACAGTGATGAATGCTGCCAGCCCTGAGCAGTTCTGTTTCACTGCCCGCAACAGGAATCCTCCCTTTACCAAATACCCTGCTCCCTACATCTGGTTCTAGAGGCTGATGAGACAACTGGGAAACTATGATCTGTTTATCAACACCATGCAGGAAGTTTTCCAAGAGAGTATCATGCTGCACATTGTGGGGCAAGGCCTCAGTACAAAATGACAAAACACTAGTCATGTTTAAAAGTCTACACGATTACTTAATGTGACTGTTTTCTTTCAGTAGATCCAGCTATCCAGTGTTTTCTTTCTTACATATATGTCTCATAAACTTGAAAGTATAGCAAATATACACCTCAATTTTAGTGTTAGAAAAACTTCACACACAAAACTACGGTAAAAGTGTATTTAGTCTACATTTTTTCCTTGTTTACCACCATCATTTCTTACTTTGAAGGTCTCTCAAAAGTCTAAAATACCAGATGTACAAATCTCAAAGAGAAGGCCATAAGTTTTCTAAGTTAAAAAATTAGTATTGGCTCACACGTGCGTCAGTTTTTCTCTAATTTCGTCATTAGAACAAACTGCAAAATACATTTATAACATGCATATAACATCTATAGCTCTATAATAAATGAGCAACAAAACCACCATAAAAATGTTATTAAATAGATGGCATATAATAAAAATATTAAGTACAACCTAATATCTGATTGGAGCAATGGATGAAATTTATCCTAAATCAGTACCAGAGACCAAAAACAGTCATAAAAACAAGCACACAAATATGCTGTTTTTCTTACCATCTGAAAGAATAGTCCCACACCACAGCAGCATGAAAGGGAGATAAAATTTTAGTTGATGATGTTTGCAACACAAACCTAACTTGAGCAAGTTCTGAAACCCTATTCAAAGTGAGTATAATTTTTCTACTTTAGCAGAACCATATAACAATATGCCCATCCTAGTAGGCAGCTGCATATATATTTATTTACCAATAGGAAATCCCAGGGAAAAACTGATAGTGACAAACCAGGATTACATGGAGTATGAGACAAAGTATCATATGAATTCCACATGCCTCTAGCCATTCTAACTAAATTATATCCAGAAATCAAATTCGTACTGGTTTCAATAGGTAAATACCAAAAAGAGATGCTGCCAATGAGGAGAAATCAGAGAATGAGGTGAATGTAAAGATAATTCATTTGCCAGATTTACTAAATAAAACTTCAGGTTAATGACACTTTGAAAATATGCCTATATCCTTCACTATATAAATAACTTCCAGTAAAAAAGACTTTATGAATATCAATAAAAACAGTAGATTAATCCTCTATGTGCATTTTATTTCTTCTACATTTGTTATGATTAATCATGAAGATTTAGAGACTAAAGTTAATTTGTTTTTGTAAGAGGGCAATAAAACTTGCATAAACCCATTATAATGAAAGTATTTAGTGCACATACACGTATTCATGAAAGTATAAAGCTGTGATATATGTCAAAAAAATATATTTTTTATATGTCCTGAGAGTAAGATTCAGCATATTCTTATTATGACAAACACAAAATTCAACCTGGATTGTCTAGGGGCTACAGGGAAGCTGCTCACTGAAATCTGAGAGTACGACAAAACTGTAGGTAAGACAGCATAGCACCAAATGTATGCTGATTCACACAACCAGACCAAACAATTTTAAACAGGTTCCTTTAAGTGAATTATGCTATATCTATTAAAAATATGTTGGAAGGGGGGCGCCTGGATGGCTCAGTTAGTTAAGTGTCCAACTCTTGATTTCAGCTTAGTTCATGATTTCACAGTTCATGAGATCAAGCACTGTGTCAGGCTCTGCACTAAGAGCACAGAGCCTGCTTGGGATTCCCTCTCCCTTGCTCTCTCTGCCCCTACCCTGCTTGCTCACTCTCTCTCAAAATAAATAAATATTTAAAAAAAAAAAAAAAAATATATATATATATATAAATATGTATATTGGGTACTCACCACTCCACTACAAGACTTGGTTTTCAGATCTATTTTGACCATGCCAAATCCTAAACACACACAAAAACACATTAACATATAAAATGTGACCTTCACTACAGTTTTTACAACTAAGAAATTACGAAAATGGTCCTTCCATATGAAAAATACACACTATTCTCATTAGGTAAAAATTCCATTAAAAACTGAATTATAATGAAATGAGTATAATTTTCAAGCCCTCAAAGAACAAAAATTATCAGAAAACATTATGCTTAAAAAAGTATAAACTTAAATAACTATACTAATTAATAAGAAAAATGAAATGTATATAATAAAAATGTTCAATGTAAACATTAAATTAAAAAAAATAAATGTCCATTTGGAATCAAAGAATGTATGTTACTCCAAAGAAGTCAAAAGTTGTGTCTTCACACTCCTGAAAACATTGCCATTATTTGGAGGAGGAAAAATGTACCCCCCACTTTAACTGTCCCCAAGGCTAGCGAGGAGAGACATAAGTATTACAGACTAATGTTATTTCATCTTACAGCTAACATTAAATATGCATATATATGTATGTGTATATGTATATAATTGCTTTTAATTATAAGGGACTCACTCTACCTCTAAAGACTCGTCTAATAACCTATTGATAGTTATCCCCTTAAATCTTGTAAAGCGGATTAATGTTAACTTAACCCTATTTTACCAGCACACTATCTTGCACATAGCAAGCACTCAACACTAACCCTTACCCAAAACTGGAAATTTACAAGAGCATATTTACCATATCCTTTGTTGAAGACATCCTTGGCGGCCTTCCCTAGGTCACAGTAAGTCGGTGTGTTACACATATCTTATAAAGAAAAATGAGGACAAAGGAATAAAAATAACCATTTAGTGTTTATTCACCCACAGTCCTAGTATTTAGCCCTGTGAGAAGAGGTATTCAGTCTTCTCTTCCTTTGCATCATTAAGACTTACACCCTAATGCACGCAAAGTTAGGAGAAGGCATTCTGCTCCTTTACAAAGAACTTTTCAGAACACTGGAGAATAAAAGGGTTTTTTCATGCAATTCACAGAGGTCATCTTTCTGACTGCATTTCAAAGAAAAGAAATTTCTCACAGGCTGAAGGAGATGCTATATTAAATTGAATATATATATAATATATATAATTTATATATAATTAAAACATATATAAAATATATATGCACACATACACACAACATATATATATATTTAAGTATATTTATTTTATATATAAATATACAAAATAAAGCCAAAGAGCTACATAAAGTGACAAGGTAAAAGTGACAAGGTAAAATTGTTTTAAAGAACTGTAAGAACAGATGCATTAAAAATCTTCAAGATGAACATTATCGCCACTCTAAAATTCAGCTCTTAAAATAAGAATTACCGCACTAATTGAAATGTATTTATCTAGAATACGTCCTCTCTCAAAGCTCTTTTAAACTGATAAGAACAGATACTACACTTAATCTTACCTAAAAGGCTGAGACGTGGTCTCTCAAAGCTCTTTTAAAAATAAAATTATATAGGGGTGCCTGGGTGTCTCAGTCAGTTAAGTGTCTGACTTTCGATTTCTGTTCAGGTTATGATTTCTGATTCGTAGAATTGAGCCCCATGTCGGGCTGTGCACTGAGCATGGAGTCAGCTTGGGATTTTCTCTCCCTCTCTCAAAATAAATAAATAAACATTTTTAAAAAAAGATAACAAAATTGTAAAAAAAATATCTATCTATAATCTTAACTAGAAGCAGGAGAATTTCTATCTGCAATAATTCTGCTTACCAAAAACTGGTGTATGCTCTAAAGTTAAAGCTTTCAAAAACCAAAGGTGCCTTCACTTTTCATCTTAGCTGCTTGGTATTCATCAGCTCTTCTACTGCCAATATGGCCCTCAGATTAAAGTTCTCAGAAGCTCTATCTACACTGATAAGCATACCACTCCTCTGCCCTCTTTATATAATGGGAACTCTTTTCCTGCAGCAGCCTCAACAGCCATGTCTAACCACTTGCAGAACCATCTCATCCCAAGCAGTCTCATCAGCCCCATTCATAGGCCAGAAAAATCCAGAGCACCAGCTAGCCCAGTAAGCAACTACTAACTATGCCTGAACTAGCAACGCATTCAAACTAATATTTACTTATACTTATCCTGGCTCTTAATCTGTCCTCCTGCTAAGTGTCTGCCTATACCATATTTAAACCCAATATACACATATGATGCACTTTTTAAGTGAATTCACTTAAAATTTGTTCCTTAACCTAAACCTGTCAAATATGAAAGACATTATATGTTGAGAAGGAAGGGTATAATATAAAATATATATACATATATATAAAGGAAAGAGTACAGTAAAGGGGAAAGAGCCAGTATAAATATACTGACTCATACCATAATAAAATTTTGTTCTAAACCACAGGGTTTCAGAGTCCACTTCCAGGACAATTATTTTTACAACTCAGTTCCTTGTATTTAAAGGATCGATTCTAGACTATTTACATATTGCCAATTACAATTTGATCTTAATGACTATTATTTCAGCTGATGCCGGTATCTGTTCAAATTTTGCCAGAAGTCTAAATTTGGGGAGGTAAGTATAGAAACGCAGACACTATATATTCAAACAGAAATGTTAAGGCAACAGTCTGGATTATCATCTATTGACAAGAGAAAATACACACTTAAATGTTTAGAAACATCCACCTAATTACAGTCTTTTAGAATTTTGCTTTATTTTTCAAAACCACTGCCAGACACTTTGCAAGGAGTGTGGCAGGTTTAGTTTACTAACTGATCTCAGTTCTGCCTAGTTCAAGCTTACTTTTTCAGGCCTATGATTCTGATGGGTAATGCACTGCTGGTATGATCAAGCAAAAATCGAGAAGGCACAGAGACTTCACGATACTCGGGAACAAGGCTATCATCGCAGATTTCTATTAGCTCTACAAAATGCACTTGTTTGTTGGCATGCACAACCTTACGAGTTTGCTTTAGATGCAGGCGGGGTGGGGGGCGTTAATTAGGTAATATTGCTTTACACAATTACTAATTTGACAGTAAAGAGACCCTTTTGTTCCTCGTTTCTTTTTCAGCTGCACGTATGGGATCCTGTCTTTGGCGGTAAGGAGTGTGAGAGCTCCCCAGATACTGGACAATTCCAGAGAGGAAGCTGAGGGCGGGGGCGGGGTGGGGGGCGTGGGGGTGAGTTTGGGGTTCGAGGATCCAACTTCCCTAGAAACCAACCTCCTTTCTGGCCCGACGCCTGGAAATTTTGAAAAGTCCTGTGGGCCCACCAGGAGCGGAGAGGGTCGCGGCTCGGCATGCCGAGCGCCACTCCCCACTCCAGGGCTGCGGCTCCATCACCTGAGGCGGCCCGGGGAGCAAGGTCCCCCTCTGCCCTCCGCGGCCCAATCGGGCCCGCGCCCCGTTACGCTCCTCTCTCCCTTCCGAGCCCTCCGTTAGGCCCGCCTTCCACCGGGTTCCCAGCTCCGTGGCGGGCCACCACCCACCCACGCCCGGCCTAGCTCGGCCCAGCTGCCGGCTGCCGGGCCCACAGCGTCGGCTCTCCTCACCTCCAACCAGAAGGCCTGTCACCGCTCCGCCAGGGCAACGCTGAAGGTCTTCTTCTAACCAACGCCGTCCGCGCCTGCGCGGCCTCACACTCCCCGCGGCGCCTGCGCGCCCCTAGCCGCCCCCACCCGCACGGCGTTTGCGCCGTAGTGTCGCGCCGGGGTCGCGCGCCGAGGGTCTGAATGCGGAGAGGAACAGCGGGGACGAACCCAACTGCCTGGCTCCGTGTGCGCGCGTGCGCGGGAGGACCCGGCGCGCAGGTGGCAGGGGCGGGAGTTGACTTAGGCGAAGAGGCCTTGGGGACCGCACCTTTGTCCACGAAGGGGCTGTCTCGCGAGAACACCGGGAAGTTGCTAGTTACTGTTGCTATGGGAGGGGCCGCGGGAAAGGCGGGCGGAGCTGACCCGGGATGCTGCTGAGGGATGCTGTGGCCTGGCACTTCAGACTTTTCGTTCAGATGACGAACAGATCTGTGTGGGAAGTTTGTCTCCGACTGACTAAAATTCAAGAATATGACCCTTAGGCTATCTCATCTTAAGGATGAGAAAATATGGATTCCACAGGGGTAAGTGACGTAATTTTTTCAAGATCACACAGGTAGCGGTAGATTATAATTCAAAGAGAGAGAGAGGAGGTAGAGGAGAGAAAGCTCTAATTTAGAGAAGAATACCAACTAATAAATGTAAAAGAAATTATAGAAAAAGAAAATCACCACTCTGGAACCACCCAATTTCAGGCAAAAATTATCAATAAATGTTAGATTTGAAGATAGTCACAGTTCCAAAGTGTCAGCCCACAGATTCCTTACTAAAAAGAAAAGGGTACTTTCACATCAAAGAAGTCACCCGCTTTATTAAACTTAACATCACCAGGGATGGTACAGACAGATGCCTGCATGATGCACAGAGGACACTAATATTCTTGCTAATGGTGTGTCTCTATTCATGAGGAAACAATCAGATCCAAATTGAAGGGCATTCTGCAAAACACCACTTGGGTCCCTTCTAAAATGTAAATTTCACGGGCACATGGGTGGCTCAGTCCGTTGAGCCGCCCACTCTTGATTTCCCAGGGTGTTGGATGGAGATTCCAGTCACCCTCTGTCTCTCTCTGTCCCTTCCTCTGCCTCTCTCCCTTGCTCATGCACCCTCGTGCTCTCTCTCTCCAAAGGCGGGGGGGGGGGGGGACTTTTGATGACAAACTGCCCTTTATTTAAAAAAATAAAATAAAATGTAAATTTCATGAAAGATTAAGAAAAAGGCTGGTGAATTGTTCTAGATTAAAGGAGACAAAACAAAGATATGGCACTACAAGCAATGTAATCCTAAATTGGACCCTGCATCAAAACAAAAACAAAAAGCCAAGAAACCATATTGAGAAACATTATTGGCACAATTGAGAAAATTTGACTGTATTATATTAGTATTAGTATTGCAACATTGTATAATTTTCTGATGTTGATAATTGTATCTTGGCTATGCAGAAATGGCTTTGGTTTTAGGGGATACATGGTAAAGTATTTAGGAGTGAAACAGCATGTGTCTTCAACTAACTCTCAAAGGTTAAGGGAAAAAAAAGACAAAAAAGTAAATGTCTAATAGGTTAATAACTGTTGAACCTAGGTGGAAGATATATAGGTGTTCATTGCATTATTCTTAAACTTTCCTGTAACTTTTACACTGTTCAAAATAACAAGTTGGGGAGAAAACACACCCACAAAGTCATCGATGCTCTGTCCACAATACCAATTGCTGCTTAATATCATTATTTACCTGCTAAAGGCATTTCAGGCTAATAAGAGATCAGTAAGATAAATGCTCCCAAAGGACTCATAATGTAGGACTTGGACAAATACCTGCTGAATGAGGCAGAATTGATAAATATCATAAGCAAGCAGTGTATCCTAGTAGGCCAAATAAAATGAGCTTTAGAGCCCAAAGAGGCAGAGTTTGTATCTCAGATCTGCCAACCCTTTTGTCTTAGGCAAGCAAGTTAACCTCTCTATGCCTCAGTTTCTACCTCGGTGAAATACATATAAATAGTATCTACTTCAGAGGATTGAGTGGATAGTAAATAAAATAGTGTATCTAAAGCACCTAACAATCTACCTAGCCTATGGAAAATGTTCATTCGTTAATAACAAATGAAAATGTGCTATAAGAGTCTAAAAGTTATATAGGCAAAGATTATACACATATACACACACACACACACACACATATTTTATACACACACATACACACATTAGAGCCACACTTCAGCCTGTACTTAGGCACAGACCTGGCTTTTGTCAGATATAGCTGGCCGTTAAAGGCTATAAAGAACGCTTGAATGGGAACTTGGCAACATTCCTTCCTCCTGCTTCTGTTCTCCAAAGATCTTTCTTCTAAAAGGACCCGACAACACCAGTCCCAGGTCATGCAGAGAGACTTTGTCTCTCCCAACACCTGATGTGGGAAGGTGTTGAAAGAAAGTGTCAAGGAAAACAGCTGCTTTGCTTCATGTCCCTCTGGCCCTGTCAACGTGGCATCCAGGTTAATGCTCAAGGTCTATATCAAGACCCTGACCTTGACCACTTTGAAACTACAGCCAGTTGTCATTCCCCCACTTGCCCTGGGATCTAAACCCTTAGGACTTTCTGAGCCCAAATCCTAATAGCATGGCAGTCTTCTCCTATAAAATCCCTAGAAACAGAATTTTAGGGCAGGAAGGGATTTGAGACACCTTCATTTGTGCGACATTTGCTGAGTACTTAGGGCGTGCAAGCACCATGCTCAGAACTGATGTATGAAGAAACAGCCCTTTGTATCAGTGCTGTATGGGTCCAGAGGCCCATGTTACCTTGTGAGCAGTTTCCCAGTATCAGTCACCTGCTCTAGTGAAAATAGCCTGCTGAACTGCCTATGTTACCTTTAAAAAAAAAAAAAGTTTACTTATTTTTAGAGGGGGGGAGGGGCAGAGAGAGAATCCCAAGCAGGCTATGTGCTGCCAGCACAGAGTCCGACTCAGGGCTCGATCTCACGAACTGTGAGATCATGACCTGAGCCGAAATCAAGAGTTGGGCGCTTAACTGGCTGAGCCACCCAGGTGCCCCTACATTACCTTTTTAAGAGAAAAATCTCAAAAGTTAGTATAGTTTATCCCTCAGAAATGAAAACACAGCTGAAAAGCCGAGGCCCCACTGTGAAGATTTAGTAGCTCAATTATGCTAAATGCAAAAATAAAAAATAATAATAAGCTTCTAATGTCAGTGGTCTTATTTAATTCCTCTTTCTTTTTAAAGCAAAAGGGCTCACTTGCTTGTTTTCAAGGACTCCAAAATTCTGATGAGGGGTGAGGATCCCCTAGTTACTGAGCATCTTTGAAGAGGAGGAGATGCAAGCCATGTCCGTTGGCCGTCTACGAGGAGGCCGCAGAGCACAGGGGGACCCAGCAGCGAGAGCACCTGAGTGTGCTGGGAAAGAGACTGGGGGCAGCTCCGAGGAGGTGATGTCTCAGAAGGGCTCAGGTGGACAAGAGGGAGGTGGCTTCCAGTGCAGAGGGACAGTGGCCAAAGACTTCAATACACCATACCCTGGAGTTCCATGCCCAAGGGCTCATCTCTAGGAAACCATCAAAGATGTATGCAAAGACTTCTCTTACATAGCTTGAATGATTTATTTTTTTAAAAATATTTTTTATTTTTATTTCAAGGAGAGAGAGAGAGACAGTGTGAGCAGGGGAGGGTCAGAGAGAGAGGGAGATACAGACTCTGAAATAGGCTCCAGGCTCTGAGCTGGCAGTCAGCACAGAGCCCGACGCGGGGCTCGAACCCACAAACTGCGAGATCATGACCTAAGCGAAAGTCGGACGCTTAACCGACTAAGCCACCCAGGCGCCCTATAGCTCGAATGATTTAGAGTGGCAAAAATTTTAAAACACCCTCAATGACCAACATTTAGAAGATTCATTAAATAAAATATAATACACCCATATTCTGGGTGATGGTACAGCCCTGTGTTCTGACAATATCTGATGATCTGAGGAAAGTGTCTAGTGGGGAGAAAAAAGGAGGAAACAAAAGTCAATACAGTGTAATCCCAAGTTGTGTGTGTATGTTGTAATTTTACTTTAAGAAGAAACAAGGGAATGGGAACCCGGAACATCAGTGTTGGGGAGGTAGACAGAGGGACCGGGTACAGGAGGTGCACATGGCAGATGTAGGCATTAGAAATGGCAAGTTCTGGAGTTGGTGATAGATTAATTATATTGTATATTACAAAATAAATGAGGGGGCGCCTGGGTGTCTCAGTTAAGCGTCTGACTTCAGTCCACGTCATGATTTCGTGGCTTGTGGGTTCGAGCCCCATGTCGGGCTCTGTGCTGACAGCTGGGAGCCTGGAGCCTGCTTCAGATTCTGTGTCTCCCTCCCGCTCATGCCCTGTCTCTCTCTCTCTCAAAAATGAATAAACATTTAAAAAATAAAGAAATAAATAAATGCTACATGTATATGTATGTACCTGCATAGGAAAACTTTGGGAGAATTCATCAAAATTTGATAGTGACTATCTCTGCTGGGCCAGAGTACATGCGACTTTTAATTCCTTCTTCACACCTTAATGTATTTTCCAAAACTTCTGAAATTTGGAAACATGTTTTTCTGTAATAATTAGAAAAGTGAAGGTCATTTTCATAATGTGGGGAAGTACCTAGGTTTATGAGAGTGCTGTTCCATGGGGAATTTCCACCAAAAAATTGAGAAATATTCGGAAATGGAGTACCTGGAATTTACGTTGGGCCTTCTGAGCGCTCACTTCACTCGGGACCACAAGAGGGCGCAAGGAATCAAAGTAAATGCAAAGCTACCCGTGCTAGCGGGCGCTGGGCTGGGGTTTGCGTGTCAGGGTGATGAACTCTGTCTTCCTCTTGCTCGCCAGAGCTTCATCCAAATTCTTTGCAAGGTGTGAACACAGTTATGGATCCTATAGGATTGGACGGTGTGTCTGGGGCTTCCCCACCAAAAAACCTATGCTGAATGTCCAAAGGGCACCATCAAATCTTTGCGAGTTGTCTGTATGAGGAAACCAGTGCTGCCAATGTACCGCATGTAGAAGAGGGCACCGCCTGGCTGACACTACCTGCACCTTATTTTATCTTAACCACTGTATCACGTTTCCGAAAAGGGTAATATAGGGAAAAGGTAACCGATTCCTACAGTCGTATGTGATCCAAATACGCAACAGGCCGTGTTCCCTGTGATTTTATTTCGTAGTGAATATACACCTGTGTTTCAAGAAATTTGATACGTTTGGGAGTGGGCTTCACATAATTGGCAAGCTGTGTAGTGTGGTGTAGTGGAAAACATAAACTTTGGAACCAGAAAACTGATGTTCAGAACCCTACATCTGCAACCCACTAGCTGTGTGACCTAGGCAAATTACTTGACCTCCCTGAACCTCGCTGTCTTCAATTTTAAAATGGAAATCCCCCTCACCCCCCCAGAATGAAACTCCTGGTCAAACGGGGCCCAGCCAGAGGGCTCCAGCCGCACAGACAGCTTACTTGGCCCAAAGTTACGAGGCGGCTTGGACCACATCCAGGGTATATACAGGGTAGGAGCCTGGACGGAGGAGACTAGGTCACACCCAGTGAGTCAGTTACAACACCCGGGGAGATGGAGGAACCAGATGGAGACACTCTGGAAGAGTGACTCTAATGGGGACGGACACTAGGACTAGGTGGGCCCCTGGAGAATACCCCAGGGAAATTCACAGCAAGTAGCTTATCTCCCCCAGAGCTCCTGGGTAGCCATTCTTGTTTCCTAGCGTTCCTAAGATGTAATTGACATACTACATCATGGAACCTTAAGGAGTACAATGTGATGATTTGATTCACGTATACGTAGCAAATATTTACCGCAATAAGCCCTGTTAACCTATCCTTTATTTTACACAATTACCTTCTTGTTGTTGTATGGTGGGAACGTTAAAGCTCTACGTTCACAGCAACGCATACGTACAGAGCACAGTATTGTCAGCTATAGCCACCACACCCACGCATTTAAAAAAATGTGCTTCTTCAGAATTGCGACTCCAGGCAGATTTGGGGTCTCCTAATGCAGCTGGACTGACCCCCCCCCCCAACTTTTGAGGGAAAAGGATCAGACCCAGTTCAGTCTAGATCAAAAGGTGGCAGAACCTGCTTTGTCCTGGGAAGAGGCTGCAGGCAACCAAAAGTCTGAACGGGCCTCAAGAAGTCAGTGGTAGACGACTCTACAAATGGAAATATCATTCAGCTAAAAAAAAATCGACACCAAAATTGGATACACTTGGTCAGTAGACTACAGCTGGGGAACATAGTAGCATGGATGAAAGGACATCCCGGTCACAGAGCCAGAGCAGCGGTGACACAGTTCACCCAATCACACACACACATCCTCTTCTCAGCTCACTGACTCCTTCAATGACCGATGACGGGCGCTGTTACGCTTTCCAGCTGACAGCTATTGCCACAGGGGCGGCGGCTTTTTCATGTTTTCTTGCCTTTTCATAGGAGCATCTGTTGTCACACACCCCCACCCCCCACATTTTGTGCAACGTGATATGTTGGTGACTCCATGGCACTCGCATCGTCTCCAAATTCTTATGTCGAAATCTTAATGCCTGATGTGACAGGTTTAGGAGGGGGCCTTTGGGAGGTGCTGAGCGCATGAGGGTGAAGTCTTCATGAGTTGGACTGTGTCCTTATAAGGGAGATCCCAGAGAACTTCCTCTCTCGTTCTACCACGTGAGGAGACAGTCTTTCATGAACCCAGAACCAGGCCTGAACCTGACCATGTGGGCACCCTGACTTGGGACTTCCAGAATCCAGAACTGTGAGAGATGACTTTCTGTTGTTTATAAGCCCCCCAGTCTGTGGTATTTTTATTTTGGCAGCCTGAATGGACTATGACAAGTACCCGTGAACAGGGCAGGACAGAGAGGCATTATTTGGGTTTATGAAGTCACACACAACCTCATCTAATTTTTTTAAGGTAAAACACAGATGAAGGCAGAGCATATCCTTGAAGAAGGAAGCTTGTGGATTCTTGGAGCTGCTTCCAGCTGGGCACTTGGAACGGAGTTGGGGGAGTCCTGAGGCTGTCACAGCAAGAAAAGGGAGCCCCCAGCCCCTCCTGGTGGGGGGGCGGTCTCCAGAGAGGGCAATTCACACAGACTAGCAGCTGAACGGTCTCCCGGAGCTGAGCAATATGGTGGCCAGGGCGCCCCCCGTAAACTCCCAGAACACTGGTCTTTAAGAGGCTCCCGGACAGATGAGGGCCCTGGCTGGGAGATGATGTGACCAAGCCAAGGCCACACAGTCAGTGAGGAGGCCAGACCCCTGCCTCCCTGCCCTCACCTCACTGCCTCCTGGCTCTAACTACCCCCCCAACCCCCTACCCCATGCTTAGCTGCAAGACATCTGACAGACGACTCCTCAGCCATTACAAGAGGTTTGCTTTACCTTCTGACCTCAGGTAACTAAACCATAACGTTTACAGCAACTCTGTGATTACATCCTGCAATCTCGGTCTCCTCTCGACATGCCCTTCTCATCTTTTATTTTCTTGAACATTTTCTGTGAGATTCTGCCAAAGACCTGCTTGTTTCAGCTACTTTGATTTTCTTTTAAGGAAAGCAAAATTTATGGAAATCAAACTGGTTTTGACACAGGAGCCACAACAAATAAAAATTTCCATTCCCAAGCGACTATAAATCATGGGCTCTGACACTCTGCCTTTGACTTGAACTTGAGCAGCTGTCATTCCGGAGGATACAGGTGTCAGCTCCCACACACCAGCCCGCCGTGCTTCCCGGACAAACAGCGTGACTCACCCACGGAGTGGCAGCCAGCCTGCAGAGCCGCGGCTGGGGCCCGCGGGGATTTCTGTGGGAATTTTCATGTCTTCTGAGCTCAGGCCGCACTGCTCCTTCTGACATGTTCCTTTGGCCCAGATGTTCGATGTGGACGTCAGAGGATCAGCTTGAGATTCTCAGCTAACCCCTAATCCTTGCCAGGGGGTGTCCAGATGGCAGCATCTCGGCCCACAGTGCACATGAGGGTTTCTTTGTTCCGCGGCCACAGAGCTCGTGTCTCTCTGAGAAGCAGCCACAGTCCTCGGCAAGATCCCTGCCGCCGCCGGGCGTGTGTGAGCTTCGGCGCCCTGACCTAAGCAGGGGAAGTGCCTTTTAAGCAGAAACATTTATACAGCTGGCCTCTCCCTCCTTCCCTCTCCCCACTGCCACCCCCCACCCCCATCTCTAATCCCCAGATAATTGCGGTGCAGCCTTTCGGCCGGGCGTCTTTCGGTTGCTGGCGTCCCAACTGAGGGACGCCGTGATTATTAACGAGCCAGCGGTCTTGGTGAGTTTGAAAATGTGCCAAAAGCCACTTTCCAGGGAGATTTCACATACTTTCCTCAAAATTGTCTGGCTTTTGAGTAGTTGTGGAAATGGCGGCCCTGTTGCCACATGAGGCCCGAGGTTAGGGGAGATTTTGCCTCGACGGATTGGATCGAACAAAGATCTGGGGGGAATGTGCCACGGAAGGGCCGTCTGTGACGCCGGGTACTGCAGTTTATGTGCCGGTGGAAAGTTCTGGCCTGGAAAAGAGGTAAAAGGCACGTGTTTAGGGTGTTGAGCGCCAGTGACGACTGTACCAGGTGCTACATGTGTTTTCACACATTGAACGGTCAAAACGTCATCGTTCTGGAGGAGGGGAGCCAGCTTCCCGCAGGGATAGTGCAGCCCGGAAAGGTGAAGTAACTTGCCCAGGGCCACAAAGTTACTACACATTCATTAAAATTTTTTTAATATTTATTTTTGAGACAGACAGAGAGAGAGAGACAGAGAGAGAGCACGAGTGGAGAAGGGGCAGAGAGAGAGAGGGAGACACACAATCTGAAGCAGCTTCAGACTCTGAGCTGTCAGCAGAAAGCCCGAAGCGGGGCTCGAACTTGTGAACCATGAGATCATGACCGAGCTGAAGTCAGACACGCAACATACTGTGCCACCCAGGCACCCCCCTCTACAGCCACTTATTTGTGCATTCATCTATCACATCAAAATTGTGTAGAGCCTCTGCTGAGTACCCAGTACCCCGGGCATGAGGACATCAAGATGAATCAGCTATGGGCCTGTCTTCACAGAGCTTCCCATCTGGCTGTAGACACAAATAAGTTGACAGTAGAGCTTTGTAAGCACCGTGACAGGTTGATGGATGCACGGGGCGGGGGGGGGGGGGGTTGTGGGGACATGGGAGAAGCCAGCCTTGTGATCGATTCAGGCTGGCCTGACCCCGAACCCCACACTTTTTCAGTGCAGAGAGAGACAGACACGGAGAAGCGTGCTTTTCCGTCCTATCCCACGCCCTATTTGTAACCCTCCGGTGTCTGATTCCTGCGTCCTCTCCTCCCCTCTGTCTCTGGGGGGCAAGATGGAGAGCATCACTCCTGGAAAACATCTCTATATTAGATTTCCAGCAAAGACTTGATGATTTCGATAGCTTTTTCCATGACCAACTGTCACCTTGCCTCCCCTAACCTCTTTTCACCCTGAATTCTCTGCCTTAGTGCCCCCACAGCCCAGCGGGGGTGCGAGATTAGAACTGGCCGGCTCTCTCAGCAACTCCCTCCCCACTCGCTCCCTACCCCCCACATCTGAGGATAGTGGTTCAACTTCAAAATCCCGCCGTTTACTTGGTCCTCACCATCACCGCGCCACTGCCTTGCATTGGACTTCTTCATCATCATCTGGGCATTGCAACTGAGACCTAAGTGATGGCCCAGTGTCCCCTTTCACCCACTACAAATGTTCCACACGGCCACGGGCACTGCCTTCTTAGAAAGCAATTTAGGTCACGCCATTTTCAAGCTCACGTGACTTTACACTGCACATAGACTGAGGCCAGTTTTCTTTGCATGATGTATCAGGTTCTTCACAGTGCAGCCTCGTCTGGTCCCTCCACCACCCGCCCCAGCCACCTGCAGTCTCTCCCTGGAGCCCAGATGCACCTCTCTCCCCCCTCCCTCTGACGCTTCACCCTCTGAGCCTGGGGTGAGGCCATCCCCTGCTTCTCAGCCCAGGAAACTCCTACTCATCCCACAAAACCCAGCTCCAATATTACCTCCTCTGTAGATGCATTTCTTTATTTCTCCAGAAGGTCTAATCATGTCATCCTCTGCGATCCTCCAGCCACACATTTATGCCTTTATCTTAGCACTTGTTATAATACATTGGCTTCATCCCTAGATATATATGTATCTTCTGACTGGACACCAGTTCCTCAGGGCCAAAGACTGTGTTTTATTTTTTATTCCCAACATCTAAACACAGGGTCTGCTACATACAACGTGCTCACTGAATATTTCTGCTGTGTTAACAAGATTTCCCATCATTCCTTTTGTCTGTGTTTATTGCCAGAGGCCTTTGGTGCCCTGATATTCTCTCTTCAGTTAGGTAACAGGAAGCAGAGATCCCCAGCAGAAAGGGAACCCTGGGGCTCTCTCCTTTATCCTTGGTCATAATTGTCCAACTTCAAAATAAATCCTGTAACACACCTAGTCATCAGGCTTATCATACTATCAAAGGGTGTTTGATGTTTTCAGTTGAAGCAAAAAAAAAAAAAAAAGGTGTACTTGCAGAAGTAGCTCCCATCGAATCATATGAATGGCGGACAAGCAGCCCCAACATGAGGAAGAAGGCCAAGGAAGGGAAGCCTCAGATCACCTGCTGCTAAATGGTACCAAGCCATTACTCTGGCTGGGAATGTTCCTATTATACAGAGTGTTGAGATACATTTCAATGGGCTGATGTCCTGGGGGAAGACCCAGTAATACCAAGACTGCCATTTATGGCTTAGAAGCTATGCGTTTTTAGATTTGTTGTTGATATTGTTGTTAAAGATTTTATGTTCAAGTAATCTCTACACCCAATGTGGGACTCAAATCCATAACCCCAAGATCAAGAGAGGCCCATGCTCCACTGGCCGAGCCAGACAGGCATCCCTGCAATTTTAGATGTTAAATGGCACCTCTCGAGGCGTCTGGGTGGCTCAGTCAGTTAAGCATCTGATTTCGGCTCAGGTCATGATCTCACAGCTCGTGGGTTCGAGCCCTGCGTTGGGGCTCTGTGCTGACACCTCAGAGCCTGAAGCCTGCTTCCGATTCTATGTCTTCCTCTCTCTCTGCCCCTCTCCCACTTGTGCTCTCTCTCTCTCTGTCTCTCTTTCTGTCTCTCTCTCAAAAATAAATAAACATTATAAGACCCGGCACCTTTCACCTGAGGTACCAGCATGAGAAGGATGAAAACGAGAAGTGAGGAAAAAAAAAATACTTTGACCCAGATCTGGATTGTTCCACTGCTAAAATACTTAGGTAGTGATAACAGATCTAAATGATTTGACTTCTCTAACAGTCTGGCTGAAAAAAAAAAAAAAAAAAAAAAAAAAAAAAAAAAAAAAAAAAAAAAAAAAAAAAAAAAAAAAAAAAAAAAAAAAAAAAAAAGAGACACAAAGGGTTGAAGCAGATGTTTTCAAAAATTCAAATTAGGAAAATTGAAAATGAATGACATTCCATTGAAATCAGCTAGAGACTTGGAGAGCTGTTCTGCTTGAGTCAATTTTTTTTTAACTTTTTAAGAAATTTTTATTTTGAGAGAGAGTGTATGCATGCATATGCATAGGGGAGGGTCAGAGGGTCAGAGAAAGAGAGGGAGAGGGAGAATCCCAAGCAGGCTCCAAGATGTCAGCACAGAGCTCTCATGAACTCTGAGATCATGATCTGAGCTGAAATCAACAGCCGGACACAACTGACTTGAGCCACCCAGGCACCCCTGCTCATAAATACATTGCATATTAAAATGCATCTAAAGCTTCCTACTGAATTGTATGACTCTGCATAAAATGGACTTTCTGTGGTTGTCCCCATCATCAAGGAATAGGAGAGGAGGATTGTTATAGATCTCATTGTTTTCCTAATTAAGTAACCGTAGCCTCAAACAGTTCAATTTTCAGTTTAAGGGGGATTATTTTCCAATTGACATTTAATTGGAACAGGCGCCATTATGTTCGCAGCTTTTAAGCTATTGGGATTTTTACATCTAGATGCCAGTGCTAATCAGAAGGCATTTTCTCTCTTTTCTATCTGTCTTCACTACCTGAAGTAGAGTTTAAAGCTTCTCAGGATATTTTGTAACTCATTAGCTTTTGGCATCCTTGACGGCGTATTGGCCAATATGATTCATTCTTTCTTTGAGTACAATTAGCCGTGAAAACAGATCTTAGAACAGACTCCCTCTGCCCCCAAAGGATTATTGAAGGTAGGAAATGCAGGTGATTATCGGAGTTTGCCTTTGATACAGACATCCTGCTCTTCTGCTAACCCTTTGAACTAACTTTGATATGCAATAATTAAGAGGGATTCAACCCCTGGAGGAGAAGCCGCTGTAGCCTTGCCTCTTCTCTCCCTCTATTGAGTCCTTGTTTTGAACTATTGATCAAACAGATCTGAAGGGATTTGTTGAAGCCTGTGTGGGGTAAGGAGGAAGGAAATGAAGGAGGAGGGAGGGGGGTGGAGAGAGATCAGGGGGGCACATCTGGTATAAATCGTTCCAGAAGGAATCTGCTGGTCAGACCTCGCTCATCCTATTTCACACACCTTACTTAGATGAAGATTTGTTTTTCCTTCAGGAAAAGCAGTTAGAGACGACTTGCAGGGTTTCCATTTTGGCAAAAGCTCTGTTGTGGGTTTACTGCTGCCCAGTTTAGAGAACGCGGAGAGAGTTGAGAAGGCCAAGGCGACTGAAGGATGGTGGTGGTGGTCTTGCTGGGGCTCGGCTGGTTCTGCGCCCCCCTGGGTGCTCTGGTTTTGGACTTCAACAACATCAAGAGCTCTGCCGATGTGCATGGGGCTCGGAAGGTAAAGCTCAACTGGGAGCAGGGGGCAAGTTCACTTGGGTAAGACTCACTGAGGTGTTAGCTGGCAAATGGGTGCACTGATTGATGGGACTCACTAGAGAGGAGAAATCAAGTAGGAATGGCACAAATACCCACATTATATTTAATTAAACTGTAGCACAGCTTCTAGAGGTAATAGATATATATCAAAAATCTCATAACCGTCTGTAGGACACACAGGGGACGACATTTTCTTCCATTTTCAGAGAGAGCATAAGAAAATTAAATCCGAGTTTTAAAAGTAGGACGATTTTTCGAACACGAGTAACCTATGCAACACATAGGTTTCTTCATTGGAGACTTGGTCTCTCCTTTGTGGGAGAAAACCAATTACATTGAAAAATTAAGGTGCCCTCCAAGATTTGTCACCGCATTCCAAGTGCCACGGTGATTTGGCTTCCTCCATCTCCCACTTTGAATTAAAAGACATCTTACATTGTGTTGGATTCCCTGGCCTGTGACAAGTTTTTCCCCACAGGGTTCACAGTGCCTGTCTGACAAGGACTGCAGTTCCAGAAAATTCTGTCTCAAGCCTCAAGATGAGAAGCCATTCTGTGCTACGTGTCACGGGTTACGAAGAAGGTGCCAGCGTAATGCCATGTGCTGTCCTGGAGCATTCTGCATGAACGGTAAGCTGTCATAACCCCCGCGGGACCGCTCTGCCCAGGGGGCAGCATCTGAACCTCCTACACTAGAATATCCCACGATAGGCACGCTCGAAAGATTTCCTGGATTTATACTTAAAGTAATTTATGCAGCTGCCTTTTCTTAATGCAACAAGTTTATTTAGTTTATTTCCTGGCAACAATTTTTGCCAACAACCTAGAGATAATGATTTTAAAGGAAAGGTTCAAGTTGGAACCTTATTAAGTCTTTCATTTTCACTTGGATTCCACTAATTACTTAACCACTTTCTTTGCCATATGTGCATGTAAATATTTAGTGCATATATCCCAGAAATCTTGAAAGTTATATATAAACTGAGGGCAGAAGTGCTGCCAAACTATGTAACAGTATGATGGTTAGCATGTCTGTGGTTCTAATCCTTGAACTTAGTAACTCAGACTACATCTGGTTGTTGCTCAGATGTTTGTACTACAATGGAAGATGCAACCCCAACATTGGAAAGGCAGATCGATGACCAAGATGATATAGAAACAAAAGGAACAATTGAGCATCCAATTCAGGAAAACAAACCCAAAAGAAACCCAAATATTAAGAAACCACAAGGCGGTAAGGGTAAGAGAAGCATTCTGTGCACCTCTTGTTGTTTGTTTGGGGTTTTTTTTTTTGGTCTGTTTGTTTTTTTAAGAAAAACACTTCTGGGGCACCTGGGTGACTCAGTTTGTTAAGCATCCAAATTGGGCACAGGTCATTATCTCACAGTTTTTTAGTATGAGCCCTACATAAGGCTCTGTGCTGACAGCTCAGAGCCTGGAGCCTGCTTTGGATTCTGTGTCTCCCTCTCTCTGCCCCTCCCCCACTTGTACATTGTGTCTCTGTCTCTTTCTGTCTCTGTGTCTCTCTAAAAAAATAAATAAACATTAAAGAAAAACATTTCCTCCTCCTAGGCTTTTAAAGATAGGCTGAAAAGTGATTTGATTCCTCTCCACTCCAGAACACACAGGGAGTACGTCCTGTTTCTCATCTTTCTGTAAGCAGCTCTGGAGCTCATACTGGGAGTAATATAAGGCAGTCAGCAAGAGGACTGGGGAATAGCCCTAATCATGAACTGGTTAGCAAGAAACTCTTTAACTGAATTTTACATACATATCTTTTTATAGTCTGTAATGTAACAAACGGCAGTTTCACCTTCTAGATCCTCAGGATGAAAAATAAAAGAGAAATGAAAGTAAATGCATTAACATTTTATTCTCAAACAAAAATACAAAACTTCACTGAAACGAAGCTTTTTACAAAACTGTAGTTTCAAATTCCAATCTGTGACAGAAATTAAGTAGAATGTTTGAAAGCAGTGAATTGGCCATTCTCGGGTCTTCAGGTTAATGGGCCCCTTTATAACTATTAGTCTTTGTGTCAGTATAAATCCCATAAAAAGAAACAAAACACTGATGAGGGATACTTATTTCATTCCTGGAGACCGGAAATCCCATCTTGCTTTGAAAATGTTGTTAACTTTATAAAACAACTTCTATTAGGTAGGGCTGAAGTTTCCATTTCATATACTTTTGGTAGGAGATCTAGCAGTGGGGGACCTGCATGCTGTTTTTATTCCTCCTCCGTGGCCTTCGTTCTGTACCCCACACCTTTACCCCAGCGATAACCCCTGACGCGCCACGTCCCCCGCTTCCTGCTGCAGCGCTTATAAATCTTGTTACAGGACAAGAGGGCGAAAGATGCCTTAGAACTTTGGACTGTGGAGCTGGACTCTGCTGTGCTCGTCATTTCTGGACTAAAATTTGTAAGCCGGTCCTGTTGGAGGGACAGGTCTGCTCTAGGAGAGGGCACAAAAATACTGCTCAGGCTCCAGAAATCTTCCAGCGCTGTGAGTGTGGTCCCGGGCTAGTATGTCGAAATCAAGTGACCGGCAACCGACAACACGCACGGTTAAGAGTATGCCAAAAGATCTAAAAAGCTGTAAAGATTTCAAAATAAAGACAACTCCTTATTGTATTCAAACAGAAATCTCAGACATTAATTAAAAATCTGGGTGGCTCAGCTGGTTAAGTGTCCGACTCTTGGTTTCAGCTCAGCTTGTGATCTCATGACTGGCTGGATCAAGCCCTGCCTTGGGCTCCGGGCTGACGGTGCGGAGCTTGCTTGGGATTCTCTCTCTGTCCCCTCCCCAGCTCATGCTCTCTCTCTCAAAATAAATAAATAAACTTAAAAAAAAAAAAAACCCACCTTTCCATACATATATTCCTGAAAATCAAATCTTGTAGTGGCCGAGATAGACTGAGCCAGAGCACTGTGATGTGCTGCCTTGTGATGAATGAAAACCAGCCTTGGTTTTTTGTCTATTTCTGCAGGAAAGAAATGTGATTCCACAACAGAAAAGTTTCATTTGATCTAGTGACTCAGTTAGTTCAAGTAAATCTTTACTTCACTTCCAGTGAAATTCTGGTACCTGACAGTAGCGTGGGGGAGGAAAGTGAATGGTTTCTGCAGTTAATTCTTATATCTTACTGGCAAAAATTATCACAGTAAATTAAGGAAAAAAACTTCCTTAAAATCCCTGATTTTTTTTTTTCCCTTGTAAGGGAAATATCACTTCACTACAAAATAATTTGGTTAATAAAGAAACAAGATTCAGGCGCCTGGGTGGCTCAGTCAGTTAAGTGTCAGACTTTGGCTCAGGTCATGATCTCATGGTTTTTGAGTTTGAGCCCTGCGTCGGGCTCTGTGCTGACAGCTCAGAGCCTGGAGCCTGCTTCAGATTCTCGGTCTCCCTTTCTCTCTGTACTCTCCCACTCATGCTCTGTCTTTTTCTCTCTCTAAAATAAACAAACATTAAAAAAAGAAATAAGATTCAAAAGGTAACATT
This sequence comes from Hyaena hyaena, assembly GCF_003009895.1. Lineage (NCBI taxonomy): Eukaryota > Metazoa > Chordata > Mammalia > Carnivora > Hyaenidae > Hyaena > Hyaena hyaena. The sequence continues at coordinate 930,427 of NW_024080732.1, read as the reverse complement.
TTATGTGTATACAGTTCTTTGCAAGTTACAAAGCATTTACTTGCATGCAGTTTTCAATAGCTTTAACCACTTGATAACTTTTTACATTTTATATTTATACAACTTTTAATTATATAAATTAATCTAATTTATATACATTAACTTAAATTATTAAATTATATTAATTTAATTATATAGATTATATAATTTCAAAGCTAAGATCTTCAAGGAGTGCTTTCACTTATATGTTTGACCATTTGAACTTAAAAAGTTACCTTGGAGGGTAACTAGGGCAAATAAGCAAAATTTTTGTTTGTTTGAAGTTGAGGCGGCCATATTTTGTGCATACAGGTGCACATTATAAGTGGTTTTGCCTAGGGAAGCTCTTTCTGATGAATTACAACCAATTTTAGATTTAAGAGAGAAATCACACAAGAGATAAACCTATACTTAGGTCTTAAGTATATATGACAAAACTGAATGTGGGGGCCGAGCCTCCAAAGGAAATAAATTTATGAAGTTCCCTAATTTCTAAAAAATACTGAACCACCTTCCAGTGCCCAGTCTCTGGTATGTCCTGACTAATTTGTTATTAGTAAATAGGAGGGAAAGGAGGTAGGGTATTGTGGCTTATATAGCATAAGGGCGAAAAAGGAGAAAATAAAAATTCCCATTGAACACTGCTAACATCTCATCTCTTCATTCTTTCCACTAAGTCCTTAGTAAAGTGTGATGGTGAACGTAACATGATATGCTGTTTGCTAATTAAATCAGAATAAGATTATCTGATAATAGTAAGAGAGGCTTTATTGACTACAGTGCAAGCTAAAGCATGGAGAAGAAATAATCACTTAAACACACCAAGACCCTTACATAGCAAAGGTTAAGAAATAAATTAAGACTCCCGTTGAGTTGAGCTGTGCCTGGGAAGAACAGGCCTCATTCACTTCGATCCTTGGGCTCTCGGTACTTCCACTGGATGTAGTCAAAGATGTCTTTCTCACTGTCCACTGGCAGAGGCTCTCCAGCAACTCCTACGAGTACAGAGAGAAGAAACTTAACCACAAACCAGTTTTGGAATTTGGTTATGAGGGTGCAGGGAAGACAGCTGTATGGGGCTCAATTTCAGAAGAAAAAGAAAATGGTAACCAAGCCACCAAAAAATGATTATTGACCGCCCTGCCCCGCATCCTCCCACACGGCTTGTGTTTGAGCTTTGTCACATATACTCACCGTCCTACAAAAGTAACCTGAGCATCCCAACTGGAGCCACTGAAGTGACCCTAATCCATGATTTCCTTCTCTGCTGGATCTCAACCAGAGCCACCACAGATCATATGAAATACTCTCGTTTCCTTTGCAGCTCAAAATGTGGTCCCTGGACCAGCATCACCTGGGAGCTTTCTAGAAATGTAGAATCTTGGGTCCCCCTATTAGAATCTTCATTTAATGAGGTCCCCATGTGTCTCATACACACACTTATGTGCAAGAAGCACTGTCCTCATCTACAGGGAAGAAAGCCCTATTTTATACTTGGAGGACAAAATGACAAAATCTTCATTTTCCTAGTAGAGAACAATAAACCACACAGTGGTGAAATGCTAACAAGCATGGATTAAGCAATTCTTACTCTTTAAACTTTTCATTTATTTATTAATTTTATTTTTGAGTAATCTCTACATCCAACTTGGAGTTTGAACCCACAACCCCAAGATTAAGAACTGCACGCTCCACTGAGCCACCCAGGCACCCCTAAACTTTTTTTGGTATTTAAAAAAATTTTTTTAAGTAAGCTCTATGCCCAAAGTGGGGTTTGAACTCATGACCCTGACATCAAGAGTTGCATGCTCTACTGACTGAGCCAGCCAGGTGTCCCAAGTCTTCAGAAGTTTTGGAGATACATTAAAGACAAACAAACAAACAAAAAACCCACTTTAAACCAGTAAGATTTTTTTTTTTTACTGACCATCACATTAACTCATTCTAATAGAGCTAGAAATAACTTTTGCCATCATGGACTTCAAATGAGGGCTTGACAGCACGTATGGATTAAAGGCCCTTTTGTTGCCCCAGGGACTCACGATACAAAGAAACTACACTTAACTGGCATACTGACTTAAAGGCTTTTTAGAGAAACCAAAGCTGCTAAACCAAAACATATCTGAAAATAACTTTCTCTCCAGATGACTGGGGTTATGTCTAATGCACACCCAAGTACCCACCAGTGACTCCCAAGGGACGGATTGTGTATTCATTGATTGTGAAGCCTTTTTCTAGGGCATGAGCTCTCATATTCTTATTGAAAATATCACTCCCAGTGAAATAGAGAACACCACAGTAATACTGATCCTTGGGTATCAACCTAAAATAAATAAGTAAGTAAGTAAGTAAACAAATTTCACCACACATTTCAAATTTAGCAAAAATAAGATTCTTATCATCAGTAAGGCACAAAACACCTAAAATAAGCCTATGTGGTTTAATAACCTAAGGAGGAGACTATCATTAGGTAGATTGTTCAAATTCCTCCGACCTTGCAGTTAATCTGAGTTTCAGTAAACTATGCTCTGGAAGAGGTACGGAGAAACGACAAGCAGTATCACTTATTAACAACCAACATTCCTCAGCCTGGAAACTACTTTTGAGTTGTGGAAGGTATCATGGTGAGATGCAAATCTAGAGAAAATAGATTGTGTAGACAGTCATTAATCTTTATATATTTTCAGGCTACACACCATCTACAGCAAGAACATACAGCCAGCCCTCTAGAATGAAAGAGGGTTCTAGACATTTATATGAATTCTAAGATATACAGAAGACAAAGGAAAGAGAAAAGAGTGAAAAGTTAATAGGTCAGCAACAAATCTTGAGTAATACCTTATATCAATTCTCCTGTGTGGATACTCCTTTTCATCATTTTTTCTGGGAAGCTGGCAAACACCCTAAAATGGATATTTCAAAGAATGCTTAAAGACGTTTTCAAACTTCAGGCTTAACATTCAGAATAGAATGTTGTTAAATATGAGGTTTTTGCTTTAAGTGCAAGCAGTTTTTGAATTCTGAGCACTTTCGGGGGGGCCTGGATGGTTGAGTTGGTTAAGCTTCGGATTTCGGCTCAGGTCATGATCTCGTGGTCCACGGGTTCGAGCCCCGCATCGGACTCAGTGCTGACAGCTCAGAGCCTGGAGCCTGCTTCCGATCTTGTCTCTCTCTCTCTCTCTCTCTGCCCCTCCCTCACTCATGCTCTGTCTCTCTCTTAAAAATAAACAAACATAAAAAAAAGAATTCTGAGCACTTTAGTTGGCTTTTCTTTGTGCTGTCTATTGTCACCACCTTCCTGTTACACTTTGTGGCAAATAAAGAAGTACATGCAACAGCAGGCAAGGATTCTAGGTATGAGGATTTGGCCTTTATAGGATTCTAAACAAAAAGCTAACCAGGGAAAGCATCAAACATGAAAGACATAAACCAAAAGAAACAGAGAAAAGCAATTTGGAAGAAACAATCACTACTCAGGGAGAAGAACACAAAAGAGCTAGGAGTAATATTCTCAGATAACAGAAAATATTCTATCCACGAAGTAGGGGCAGAATCCCACAGGAAAAAAAAAATAAAGTAAAAGGTTTCAATCAAATTTAAACTATGATAGCAGAAGTAGAGTATAAAACTGAAGAAACCTCCCAGAAATTGGAAAAGACAGAGATGAAAAATAAGAAAAATTTAAAAGATAAGAAAATTAGAGGACGATTCTCCTCCTTTACAAGTGAGTTTTTATTATACTTCTACAGTTTTCAAACACAAGTTATCAAGGTCTATTTAGTAATCTTTTCCTTTTCTAGAAAAATGGACCAAAATTCTGGACTAGGGAGCAAGCCATAAATACGTAAAAAGAGCTACAAACATCAGAAATTTCAAATTAAATGTTTCAAATGTCACATTCTAAGAAAAGTACACCCGTGATAGGCTTCTGGTCCTAAAGAACAGTCGATTAAGTACACGTCACTAAAAGCTATACTTTTTCACTCAGTAACGCGGAAAAATTATAATCTAGAATCTAAAATGGGTATTTTCTTTAGCTCTTCCTATGGCTGAAAGATGAAATGAAACCTGTTTATCTTCAAAATATGAAAGCTACCTTCTTAGGCATTAACAAGTTCCAACTGAACCTTCAAATGGATCAGCAACGCTTTCCACCTGGAATTACCGTGAGGTATTACCTTGCGGATATGGCTGTTTGGGTGCCACAGGCAATGAACTTGCTGTTTGTCACATCAGTAACAGGATTTCATCTAATGGCTTTGTTCCTTTCCTCAAGGCTCCTTTAATTTCCTGCACTTTTTCTGAAGTGCTAATGTTAAAGAATTTCTCTGTATTACTGTAAATTCTTTATTAGATTGAGTGGATTAGTTTTGTTTGGCATTTCATTTGGGTAGCTTCATGCTGAGCCGTCTGAATAAAGCCTCTTTCATTTCCCCAGGGGAGTCAAGGGATCTTCTTTTGTCCCTTGAATCCTTACTGTAGAGATTTCACAGAAAATCGCCCAGGCCAAACTTGCACAAAATGCTAAAATCTGAATGGTACTCATCATATAAAGCAAAAAGGCATCTAAATGCAGGGGAAATTGTGTGGTTTTTTTTCATCCATATGTCATTTTATTCACAGGAAGAATAACTCAATTATCTAAAGATAATGGCTTTACAAGAAGATCTGGAATATTAACCCTGACTTTCCTGAGGTTTGGGGGCTATTAGTTTGAAGGAATTTGTGCTTTGAAGAGAATTTGAAACAGACATGAATGGTCATATCTTTAAAATTATTTAGTCAGCAGTTACAGAAACATGAGATTTTGAAGTCAAGTGGATATGGAATGAGAATGGTTTATTCCACTTTATTGTTACTGTTGCTGTTGTTTAAGTAAGCCCTACGCCCAATATGGGGCTTGAACTCATGACCCCGAGATCAAGAGTCACATGCTCTAAAGACTGAGCCAGCCAGGGACCCAGGTTTATTCCATTTTCTAAGCTGAATTCATTTTTCAGCCATTTTCCTTTCAGAAACTTAGAGATGTCAACTTCTTTGACTATCTTCGCTGAAGCTCATGCACTCAGGGCCAGGGCTCTGACTCCTGCCGTGCTCTCTGACTGGCTGACTTCCTTACCTCAAGTCCTTTTCCAAGTCTCCTCTTCTCAAAGAGGCTGCTTCTGACCATCCTACTCAATGCTGTTTCTTACATGCCCATCTCCCCATGCCCTCCTTTTCTTTTTCTTTTTTTTAAATAGTACCTATTATCTTAACCTAACACATGATTTGCCTATTACAGTCATTGTTTTTTTAAATTTCTTTTTTTTAATGTTTATTTAGTTTTGAGAGAGAGACAGAGACAGAGCATGAGTGCGGGAGGGGCAGAGAGAGAGGGAGACACAGAGTCCAAAGCAGGCTCCAGGCTCTGAGCTGATGCAGGGCCCAGCCTCACAAACTGCAAGATCATGCCCTGAGCTGAAGCTGGATGCTTAACCAACTGAGCCACCCAGGAGCCCCTATTATGGTCACTGTTAACCACCATTCCCTTCCACACCCTCCAACTATTAATTCTCCTGAGACTCCCTGCTACAGCCTAGGCGAGGCACTGGGAAGTGGTAGGTGCGTCATGCACGGTTGTTGACCTGACCGAACACACCTTTCTCATCCCACTGGCACTCATTCCCCGTCTTGTCCTCTCACACCACCATCCTCCCTCACTTTCTCTCTCCTTTTTGGTTCCCAATTTAATCCCTACCAGGTTGCTCTCCTCTACTGATCTTTCCAAACAGAAATATTATGTCTATATTATATCATTTCATACTATATTAGCATAATACTTTGTACAACTCTTTGAAGATTCACTCTATGAAGACAGTTGTACAAACCCTTCAAAGGGTCCATGTATGTTACTTAATCTGATCTGTATAACTGTCACTTGACATAGTACGTCATTTTACAGGTAAAAATATTAAGGCCTTATGGAAGTAAAGCAACTTGCCTAATGTCACACAATCCATTAGTAATGGAGCCGGAATAAGATTTTAGAGCTTCTGGATTTTCCTCCACAGCGCAGCATATACCAACACACACCCTTTTCTTTGCAACAAGGTACCCATTACCCCTTATTGCCTCCCCAATAAATTGACTTGAAAACTAACCTGGATTGCTCCTCATCCTAACATATACCAATTATAAATGTCAAACAGCAGGCTCACACATGGCATTTTGTAAGCTTCAGAGAATATATGAGCCACACATACAGTATCCAAACTTTATACACAAACCACCCGCTAAGCTGGATTCCTAGGTCACAACATAAAGGCCTCAGTTTCTTGCTCAAATTGTCCAGTGGGTCTCTCTATACTTTAAAAACAAACAAAAACCTTGCTTTCTTATTATTTTCACCTGTTGTCTTTTGGAAAATAGATTTGGGGAATTCTCTTTTTGGCAATAACCATATACGTGCTGTTAGGAATATGACTGAGAGAATGGGAAGGCAAGATAGAGTGAAGGCTTCCAGCCTTGTCCTAGGATTGGTGAGTGGCTCTAGTCTTTCAGGCATCACATGTACAGTAAGGTCTGAACCAGCCTGGTTTGTAGTGGTCACTGGAATTGGGCTGCCAGACAAGGACCTCTTCTGTGACTGAGCACTTACTGGGGTAACCAATTCCACCACTGCCAGCAATGCCTTATGCTCATATACACGGGACTACCCACCTTTCCTCTTTAGGTTACACCCAGCCCAACAGCTTGTAATTTTTTTTTTGTATTCTTGCTAGCTGGATTACTAGCCTCTGTTGGTGTTTCCTCTGGATCTCTGAGCACAGCAGAATACTGTTCAGACTACAAAGAAAATGCTTCTGGTACTGCACTTATTGCATAAACACTTTCCTGGTCGCTAGTTCTGAAAAGAGCTGGTGTGCTTCCCCAGGAGGAAGTCCTAGGGCCTTTCATAGAGATGACTAGACGAGGTAGAGAGTTAGGCCAGAAGGGGTCCCCAGAATATGCCCAGGCACACCAGGACTCTTTCCTACAATGAAAAGCAAAATTCAACTTGTCTAGCAAATGTTATTTTTAGGGTTATATCTGATTGAATGCTCTTTAAACATAAGATTTTTGCAGATTCATTTTGGTGAATAAAATCAATCTCAATTTAAAAGGGATGTTCCTAGAGCATATATAAACCCTATTTTTAATAACAGCACACATGTCTATACTTCTGGGCATAGAGTAAAAGCTCCAAATTGGACAGATTTGGGAGAACAGCTCATAGATTTAATTCCCAAAGGCTTGACTATTGACTAGACTCTTTTTTTTTACTTTATTTTTTAGACTTTTTATTTTTACTTAGCTAAAGTTCTTTAGAAACATTATAAAATGTGACCAACTTTGGCAACACAGTTTCAGAGCCCATTAAGATCACCATGTTAAATTTAATGACATGATTTTTTGTGCATCTGATTAAATATACACAACATAAAGTTTACAGTTTTAACCATTTTCGAGTGTGCAGTTCTACAGCATTAAGTACATTCACACTGTTATACAACTATTAGCACCATCCACCTCCAGAACATCTTCATCTTCCCCAACTGAAATTCCAGTTCTGTGAGATACGAACTCCATGTTCCCCTTCCCCACAGGTCCCTGCTCAGCACCGTTCTACTTTCCGAAGGACACGACATTTCAATTATCTATCTCAACCATCTTATCCTATTTTTGGCTAAAACCACCGTCAAATTATGCAACAAGACTCTTTCTGGTATTAGCATTTCCACTCCCCCAAAGCACAATCTCTTTCCATTTCGGGCATATGACTTGGGAAAAGGGGACATGGAAAAAAGGCAATTCAAAGTATGTATTTAAGTGAGCAGCAGAATAAAGGCAGCCCTTTATTACCTTAGTCCTAGATTCCTATTTGCCTTCCTGTCGGTTTTTACACAAGGATATTTTTTAACCTCTTCTGAATTCATCTGTCATTTGTCTTGAATCTTCAAAGCTTAATTGCCTGGAAGCCTACATGATTTTAACAGTTCATCATGATGGGATTCACGGTGAAAATCTCTCCAAGTGTCTCCCTATATTAACTCCTCTGCTTATCATGCTGCATAACATGTTTGTATCACATGCCCTGATTTCTTCTCTTTCTTTGGTGTTACAATAGATTAATACTCTTCAGACAATTCTAATCTTACTTACTGAAGAATTCTGAGTCTGAGAATATGAGAATATTTGCTATTTTAAGGAAAAACTTATGATGTGTCAAAGTCATTATAGAAAATAAGAGATTATGCCTAGTTGCGTATTCCAGTAGCTCAGATTAGTTACAAGTGGGGAATTTAAAACAAAAGTCTTTACTAAAATATTCTGGGATTAGCATCTTGTTAATTCTTCTCTAAACTCTCATGGATACCCTACTTATTGACTCTAATACTAAGAATATGAGAGTCACACACTCAGAATGGTTCCTGAACAGTTTCCAAGATTTTGTTCAGAAGTGTTAACTCAAACAAGTACTTACCATGAACTTGGTTTCACCTTTTGACAGAGTATCTGTAATAAAATGGACCTTCTGTAACTGCTCCACAACACGATGTAACAGCTTTGGCTACAGAAACATAAATAGGAAATAAGAAAAACAAGTACTCTTTATAGCAAGAAAACATTAAGATGAGTTTTCTAATTATCTATGGAGAAATGCCTAGTTTTCCTCTAAGTACTTTCTTCTTCTAACACCAAACTCATTTATCAAATGAAATGTATTTTTAGAAACCATCATTTTTCACCACTATCATGATAGTTCCAAACATCATTTGTGTTTATCTGTTTCATTAAGTCAAAAAGTTAGCTGTTTCTTCTTTAAAAGATATATATTCCAGGGGCGCCTAGGTGGCTCAGTCAGTTGAGTGTCTGACTTGGGCTCAAGTCATATCTCACAGTTCACAGGTTTGAGCCTCGCATCAGGCTCTGTGCTGACAGCTCAGAGCCTGGAGCCTGCTTCAGATTCTGTAACTCCCTCTCTCTCTGCCCCTCCCCCACTCATGTTCTGTCTCTCCCCCTCTCTCTCAAAAATAAATAAAAATGTTTAAAAATAAAAATTTTTAAAAAGTATATATTCCAAAATAAAAAATGCTTTGCTTTCATGGGTTTTCTAACAGGGATAAAGTTTCTTAATATAACATTTTTTTTAATAGAAAAATATTCCCTTAGTGAAAACCTGAATATTATAGTACATATTCCTAAAATATCCATGATAGACAATAAATAAGTCTGGAAATGTTGTATTGAGTTTCTTTTTTGAAAAATTAGACTGTCCCCCCTTACCTACCTGTTCCTTGCAGACAAACACCATTGTGTATCCTTTTCAACCTCTTACTTTGCCTTTCACAGAAGTCAATCAGTACAGAGCAATTCAACTGGTTTTTCAAAAAGATTAAAGCAAAAATCCATTCTGAAATATCCAACTATCATTTAGAAAATGATATTTAGGGGTGCCTGCGGGGCTCAGTCAGTTAAGTGTCCGACTCTTAATTTCAGGTCAGGTCATGATCTCATGGTTGTGAGATCAAGCCCCGTGTTGTGCTCTGTACTGGGCATGGAGCCTGTTTCAGATTCTCTCTGTCTCCTCCCTCTGACCCTCCCCTGATTGCACACACACATGCTCTCTCTCTCTAAAAAAAGAAAGAAAGAAAGAAAAGAAAATGGCATTTACTGTTGTGTCAGACAGCATATTTGACTATAAGTTCTGTAGTACCTGTTTAGTTGAATCAGAGGTAAAGCTGGGATGGGTCAGAAGGACATCCATGTCACCACTGGACTCTGCACCTATGATAACAAAAAAATACGTATGGAATTCCTTCTGTAAATTTATAAATTAGCAGGCAAACAAAACCAAAGTGACGTCACATTGAGGAGTCTTACTTCTGATAGATTATATTTCACTGTACTTCATATTCAGAATTAGTTAAAAGATTTCAATTTTCTGTCCAACTGTTCAGGTATACTGATATAAACTGCACAATCTGGGATAACAACAGTAATTGGCATTAGATATGCATTATATACAATTGGTGGGTTTAATGTATTAAAAATGCACCTAAATACTCAATAATGAATAAAAACAATATTGAAAGACAACATTTTCCAAAGAAGATATACAGATGGCCAACAGACACATGAAAATATGCTCATCATCACTCATCATCAGGGAAATGAAAATCAAAAGAATGAGATATCACCTCACACCTGTCAGAATGGCTAAAATCAAATCCACAAAAAGCAAGTGTTGGCAACGATGTGGAGAAAAAGGAACTCTCATGTACTGTTGGTGGGAATGCAAACTGGTGTAGCCACTGTGGAAGACAGTACAGAGGTTTCTCAAAAAATTAAAAATAGAATTACCATATGATCCAGTATTCCCACTAATAGGTATTTAACCAAAGAAAATAAAGACACTAATTCAAAAAGATACATGTACCCCTATGTTTACTGCAACATTATTTACAATAGCTAAGATATGGAAACAACAAAGTGTCCATCAATAGATGACCCAAGTGTTCAGTGACAGATGAACAGGTAAAGATGTTTATATATACAATGGAATATTACTCAGCCATAAAAAGGAATGGATCTTGCCATTTGTGACAATATGGATGGATGTAGAGTGTATTATGCTAAGTGAAAGTCAGTTAGAGAAAGACAAATACCGTATGTTTCACTTGTGTGTGGAATTTAAGAAAACAAACACATGAACAAATAAAAAATGAGACAAACCTAAAAACTGACTCTTAAGTATAGAGAACAAACTGGTGGTTCCCAGAAGTGAGGTGGGTAAGGGAATAGGTGAAATAAGTGAAGGGGGTTAAAAGTATACTTATCATGATGAGCACTGAGTAATGTATAGAACTGTTGAACCATTATATTGTATACCTGAAAATAACTATTTGTTAATTATACTTGAATTTTTAAAAGGTTAAAAGAATTTTTAAAAATTAAAAAGGGTAAATCCTCATTATAAAAAAAGCTTTGAAATGCAGCTATGAACACTATGTATCTAAAAACTTCAAATTAAACAGTATGTTCTAACTCTGTAAAGGTTAATCAGAAAATCCATTTCAACTCTTATGACTGAACTCATTTAATGAATATTGGTAAAAATTACTATTATGGTATCATGGATAAGAATACTGCACTTTATAATGACTTAGGTTTTTATTTTGATCCCCACTCTACAACCACACAACTTTAGGAAGATTACATATAGTTATTTATACTTTCTTTTATTATAAAACTATAAAATTTTGTCTCCATTTAAATGGATTTTTTTTTCATTTTAAATGTGTTTTTTTGCAATATTACAAATGAGGACTGTATATTCCTTTAGACTTCCGTTTCTGTCTATAAACTACTAAAAAGTACTCTAGTGGCCACTGTACAACTAAGAATAATATGTAAAAGCATCTAGAATAGTGCCTGCCATGCAGCTGGCATAAAATAACACTGTTTAGCTCCTTTCTTTGCATTTTTGTGAGTACAATATATGCAAAACACACTTTTGGTCACTGAAGATATGGCAGTGTCTCTGGATCACCACTCTATGCATCAATAATCTTTAACCAGATATTTGAACATAAAGAAGACTAGATTCAATGTGTGCTGACCCTGGGATATTCATGGAAGTGCTTTTTTTAAAAAAAAATTTTTTATAGTTTATTTATTTTTGAAACAGAGACAGAGCATGAGTGGGGGAGGGGCAGAGAGAGAAGGACGCACAGAATCTGAAATAGGCTCCAGGCTCCTAGCTGTCTGCACAGAACCCGATGCGGGGCTTGAACCCACAAACTGTGAGATCAAGACACTCAACTGACTGAGCCACCCAGGTGCCCCTGGAAGCGCTTTTAAGAAAGAAAATTTTGTCTTTTCTTCTCATTTCTTTCTCTTAAAAGTTGTGTCTTTTACCATCAACCTACCACCAAAAATGTATTACTCTATCCATTTAAAAAACAAAACAATTACTTTAGCATATAAAGAGAAATAATCCAAGAGTCTATTAACAAAGGACCAAATAAATAAAGTATGGAACACCCACATTACCAAATGTTATGAAGCCATAAAGAATAAGCATGCTCTCTATATACTGAAGTGGAAAAGGCTTCCAAGATATGTTTTTACTAAGAAGTAAGGTACATACTGTGTAAATATTATGTTACTTTTGTGACGAAAGAGGGAATATTTATTCACTGGGTAAAGACAATGTGGTATGAATTTACAATGGACTGTTACTTAGTCATAAAAAAGAATGAGATCTTGTCATTTTTGACACTATGGATGGACCTAGAGGGTATTATGCTAAGTGAAATAAGTCAGACAGAGAAAGATAAATACCATATGATTCATTTATATGTGGAATCTAAAAAACAAAACAAACAACAAACAAAACAGAAACAGACTTATAAATACAGAGAACTGGTCGTTTCCAGAGGTAGGGGTATGTGAGGGGATGGATAAAATAGATGAAAGAGCTTAGGAAGTAAGAATTTTAGTCATAAAATAAGTCATGGAGATGAAAAGTACAGCACAGTTAACAAAGTCAATATTGTCTTCACACCGTACGGTGACAGGTGGTAACTGTACGTATTGTGGTGAGCACTGTGTAGTGTACAGCACTGTCTGCACACCTGAAACGAACATAACACTGTATGTCATCTATACTTCAATAAAATTTTTTTAATAAATAAAAAGGATAAAAAGGGAAAAAAGAATGTATATTCACACGCATTTATATTTACATGTCAAACCACTGAAAGAAGACACAAGAAAGTGGTCATTAGTGGGACAGTAGTGGGAGGGAGTGGAGAAAGTGAACCAGGCCAGGAGAGAAGGGAAACTTCTTAGTGTACACCTTTTTTATATTAAAGCCTGCAACCATATAATGTACTCAATAAAAGTAAAATTAAAATAGAAATATTGAAATCCAGAAAGGCTGTCATTTTCAACTGAGCACGCATTTAGCCTGCTGTGTATCCAAGTCTGTGTTCTGCAAATACAGATTCCAAGGCCCTACCTAAAAAGATTCTTATTTAGTAGGTTTGTAGCAGGGTATAGCCATGTGTATTTTTCTTTTTAAACTTTCTAGGTATTTCCGATGCACAGAAAAACTCAAACAACCGGTTAACTTTAATCCTCTCATTTTGCAAATATGGAAAACAGGGTGTGAAGAGACAGACTACTTCAATCATACAGTGACAGGAGATTTGGCCTCAGGACCCAGGTCTTTGGCCTCAGTCCAATGTTCTTTCTTTTAACAATTAAGGATGTGGCACTCTCCTCTCTCCAAATCCAGATTCTTAAAGCGGCTACCCTGAGAATTTGTGATAGCTCATCACCTGCCGCTTACACAACACTCCAAAGGTGGCGAGAGAGTCAGATGATATTTCAAAAGTTTTAAATCAAGTTTTTGTATTCGAATTTTTAAAGTTACTATTTTAACATTTATATTGCCCTTCCATATTCTGAGCCAGTAAGAAACCACCAGGATTCTCTTGGTTCTCACTTTGCTCACATTCACGTAGAACGAGATCATCTGAAGGACCTGGTTGTTGTGAGAACTGGTTTAGAACTAGTGCTTCAGAGACCATGTTTTTAGATTCATTACAGAAAACTTAGAAAATAAAAAACGTTTAAAAGAAAAACCACCACCTACCCACAGCTCCACTAGCATCTAGCCAATTGCTCCTAGGATTTTGATATATATAAAATTATTTTATAAAGTTTATTAAAACTAGTCATTAAAATATCATCCTATAATAAAATCAGGATGAATTTTCTCTAATTTTTAATACATATTGCTGTCTATAAACAAATAAACTTAGATAATATTCTACTGGATCTTAGTAAATCTATGAAGTAACACAGATCACATCTTGTTATTCCATTTTTTTGGGTATACATTAGGCAATTTTAGTATCAAGGCATGAATAACCTAAGATTAGGAAGTATGTTACCTCTTCTGAAACTGCCACAGACTGTAGCAATGTACTCAGAATCCACTTTTTTAACTTCATTTAGTACAATATCCTAATAGAAAAAAAATTAAGTCAGTATTCTAAAATGGCTTTCACCAAGTGACATTGTCAATTCTAATCAACAAATACAATTCAGCACACTCTTACTTGCATTTGTAACATCTCTTCACGAGGAATTCTTTTCTCAAAGTCCTCAAAATATCTATAAAGACAGAATAAGTAGACAAAAGATTTTTGTGAAATTTAAATCTCCTTAAAAAATAAATTGCCTACCATGTCAAGTGTCCTTATACCAGTACATCATTCAAAAATCAAGACTAAAGGCTCAGTAGGAAGATAACAGTAAAATAGGGGCGTTTATTTCTTAACTTAGACTAAATTTTTTAAGTGTCATTCTTTATGCTATTCCAGATACTCCATCTAAACTTATTTTAAATAAACTTCACATTCCTATACCAAGAGTAAGTAAATATATTTAAGTTAGTATGTTTCCAAGTTAGACTGCTCCCTACTGGCAAGTCACGGGGTTACAGTTTATTGCTCTTAAATCCTGCAAAATTATCGTATTTTAAAACACTATCCTATGAATCCAGATAACATTGTGCTATATGAAAGGAGCAATCAGAAAAGACCAGATTGTATGATTTCACTTATATGAAATGTCCAGAAAAGGCAAATCTATATTGACAGAAAGTACATTAATGGTTGTCAGAAGCAGGGATGGGAAGGTGGGGAGTGGGGGGAGGGGGGGTAGAGAGAGAGGGGCAGCTAGAGAGATATGGGGAGTGAATGCCAATGGGTATGGGTTCTTTTTGGGATATAACAAAGATGTTCTAAAATCAACTGTCGTGATGGTTGTATAATTCCACGAATTTACTAAAAACCACTGAAGTGTATACTTTAAATGGATCAATTGTATGATATCTGAGTTCTATTTCAATAAGGCAGTTATAAAAATATCTCAGTATGAAATAACATCTCAAACTGATAAAGCACCTGCTCAAAACCACCTCTCACAACAACCAAGTCCTTCAGAAGATCTCAATTATGTAAATGCAAGGAAAGGGAGAACTATGCCATCCTCGTTTCTTACCAATTCAGAGTCTTAGAAGAGCAGTGTGAGTTTAGAGGATTACGATAAGGCATCAACGGGGCTAAACTGGCAACAAGACTATGTAAGAGAGGAAGTGATACCTGCTTATGTACTATGCATTAAAAAAGGGGTTCCAGATTGTAGCCAGCACACAAAATAATCACTGAGGCTGATACACAACATTCCTACAAGGTATTCCTACACTGTTACTTAGGTCTTTGGGGTTTTTTTCTTTTTCTTTTTCTAATTTAGCATTCCAGAGTCATATCCTAGCTTCCTGGGCAGACTCCAAACTTCTTAAGAGCTACACTGACCCTGTTTATAACCTTACCCCAGATCTGACACAGTGCTTTCTACAATAGTTAAGCACAAAATAAACACCCGCTGACTGATGCACTCAGTCCTATGTGTTTTAAGAGGAAGTTTCTCACTAAAGTCAAGAGAATGAGGGAAATACTCAACACAGGAAAACAAACTAGAGGGCAATAACAAAATGTGTGAAAACAGGCATATTCTCTACAAAAGTCTGCAACAAATCTTAGTATTCCTGAAGTAGAAAAATGATTGTGTTTAGCTAACTTTGAAGAATTACTATGGTGTATGGAAGAATGGCTATAAAAAATTTTACTTTTACATCTTAAGTCTCAAAATGAAAGAAAATTTGCTATCTTACTTCAGCCCAATTCGCTGATGATGGTTCAATTTATCTTCATTTTTCCTGAGATCTGTATAGAAGACATATAAAGTTAAGGTGCTAACTTAGACATTTTTGGAAAAAAGCTGCTAAATTTAGTGATCCTTTTTATAAGGAACTACCAGGAAAATACACTGAAATGACTTTGAAAAGAAAAAAAATTCAGATATTAAGAAGTAGATAAAAAGTTCTTCAAATCAATGTAGTAAAATCTAACAGTTGATTTTATGATTTTTATTTACTGAATCAAAATTTCAAGTATAGTTACACAGAATAATAGATAAAACACAGCAGGATCATACCACACTTCACTGACTATAGCAAAAAGCAGCCTTATAAGAACCTATATTGCCTAACTTATGGTTAGTAGCAGCAGAAGTAGCCACAGCTTCTGAATGTTTTAGGACTATGTTCATTTATATTGCTTGTTTATTCATTCACTGCGTTTAACTAGCATTTGTTGAGTAGTAACTTGTGCAGGCATGTGGCTGAAATCTTGCTGAAAGGAAAAGTATTGCCTTCATTATTTAAATTAAAAAGCTGTCATATCATAATATATCTTAAATCTAAAAGTGATGTTCCTTTCCCGGGCATAAGTACAGGAATAAGCCTTATTAAAGAAAAAATGGACAAGTATGCTTCCAAAACAATTCCTACAGCTACCCTTATATTCACAAACATAAATTCTCTCTGGAGATACAAAATGGAGAAAAATAAAAATCTTTATAATACAAGGAGCACTTAATATTTGTCATAGTTCTATGTACATACTAAACACTGAAAATGTAATGGAAATAATGAGTTTGTTACACATAAGGATATAGATGTTGACAATTAATCATATTACATATCTGTGAATTGTGAAATAATGTAAAAACCATTATAGCACATCTCTGACACTCCCAAGGGATGCAACTTTTGTTTAAGAAACAAACTCTTGACCCTTTTAACCAATATTCCACTCAGATAAATATGCTACAGACAGAAAAGCCCAAACCCTCTCTGAGATGCAGATATAGTAGAGTTCATTCACTTATTATGTGACTCACACAAATTTTTAACTTTGTAGTATTACTAATTAATCATGCCTCTTAAATGTGCATTCTTTTTTTTTTTTTTTTTTTAAATATTTTATTTATTTCTAGCAGAGAGAGAGAGACAGCGTGAGCAGCGGAGGGTCAGAGAGAGAGGGAGTCACAGACTGAAACAGGCTCCAGGCTCTGAGCTGACAGTCAGCACAGAGCCCGACGTGGGGCTCGAACCCACGAACCGCGAGATCATGACCTAAGCGAAAGTCGGACGCTTAACCGACTAAGCCACCCAGGCGCCCCTTAATCATGCCTCTTAAAAAAGAGTCAGTTACTAGGTACCAAGCACTGTGCACTAAGTGCTTTTCGTACATTACTGCATGAAATCATATAAGGCAGCATTATGATAGCATTTTGTAGTAAGAAACCAAAGCACCATGAGCATTCATCGTAATAAAGTGGTGAGAATGGATTCAAACCCAAGTCCGTCTCTAGAACCTGTCCACCTAACCATCTGAGTTCCTTGCACACAGTTGAATCCACAAACACTAAACCCCGAATGCCACAGGTACACTGCAACAAATCTATCTATATATATGGTATATACCCTTTAAAAAGTATGAAAATAAATTATATTCAAAGGACTGCTATACTAGGTTTAAGGAAAATATTTATAATTACTTGATTTAGGCTCTATTTTTATCACTTCTTTGAAAGCAAAAATTCCTTCAGTAGATATTGCAAGCCTCTTACAGAATTTTTCTCCATGTATATCACTCCGCTTTTAGGCTGAATGTGTAGGATTCTGTTGTCTAAATTTTACTAGAGAAACATAGGCAATGTAAATTGTTTCAAAATCTGCAAATGAAATCACTGCATTTAAACCAAGAAGCCACTTGCTCTTCCGCGTTACAAACCTAATTTAACACAGGAATAAAAAGCTCTACTTTATATCTACTCTCTGCTACAGAGTTAAAATGAAAGTCTTACCATTCCTATTTACTAGTTGAGAAAAGGTTTTTCAAGTTCTAGTTTGCTAGAGCACTAACCATCCTTCAGGAGCATAGTGACCTGGGGCTGGTGACCTACTATACATACTCACCTTCTAATGTTTTAATCCCTTCATCTACAAACTTCCTTGCAGCAGATGGACTACAAAGAAAGAAAAGCATTAGTTCAATATCGAGTGAAACTCAGGACCCCTTAATAACAAATAACCAATTATGTCTTCTCTTGAGAAACATGAAGAGTTACTGTGGAGCTAAAGAAGACCTGTTAAAATGTGGTGGTGATTTTATCCAAAGAGAAGAATTCTTGAAGCCTCGATCTAGGAAGACAACCATGAACCTGGATATGAAAAAGGCAGCTAAACAGCTAGGTGCTATAGTACACATACACCATATTCATAAGACAGACATGAAAACAGTTCTTTCATTCAAATGATGAACTGAAGACCTATTACGTGCCACATACTCTTCTAAGTGCTGAAAATACAGCAGGAATAAGACAAATAAATGCTTTGGTCTTACACACTTACATTCCAGTGAGGAGAGAGAAAATAAACAGGCGTATAAAATTTAAAGTATCAGATAAATTAATTAAAATAGGATAACGTGACAGAGTGGCTGAGTCTGACTTTAGACTGGGTAGCAAAGGAAGGCCTCTGAAATGGTATTGAAACTGAAATTCTAATGACAAGGAGTGTTTGTAGAGAAACTGTGTGACACAGAAACAGATATTCATAGCAGAAGGCAATGTGGCACATAACAAGTAGAACTCAATGGGAGTCAGGAAACATGGGTTCTAATGCCGACTCTGCCAGTTACCCCTTTTTCTATATTCAGTGTTTTTGTCCGGAAAAAGAAGATAGTAACACAGATGTTCTTTAAAACAACTTCTAATATTTTACAATGGCCTGAAGTCCCTAAGGAGTCATGCTCATTTTCAGTAAACTAGGTTTAAGAATTTAATATATTTTAGAATAGCTTTCATCAAAATGTGGCTATTCACTTATTTGTAAACATCTTATTTTATGTTTTTGAGAGACAGAGCATGAGCAGGGGAAGGGGCAGAGAGAAAGACAGGCACAGAATCTTAAGGAGGCTCCAGGCTCTGAGCTGTTAGCACAGAGCCCGAAGTGGGGCTTGAACTCATGAACGGTGAGATCATGACCCGAGCTGAAGTTGGACACTCAACCAACTGAGCCACCCAGGCACCCCAAAATGTGGCTATTTAAAGGAAAAATCATCACATAAATGCCTCATTCCATAAAGATGAGACTTAAGCAAAGTGTTTTAGGTTTAGTGGGTTTTTTGTGTTGTTTTTTTTTAAGATTTTAGTTTTTAGGGGCACCTGGGTGGCTCGTTGGTTAAGTGTACGACTTTGGCTCAGGCCATGACCTCCCAGTTTTTGTGAGTTTGAGCCCTGCTTCAGGCTCTGTGCTGACAGCTCAGAGCCTGGAGTCTGCTTTGGATTCTGTGTCTCCCTCTCTCTGCTCCTCCTCCAGTCATGTTCTGTCTCTCTCACTCAAAAATAGATAAATGTTGGGGCGCCTGGGTGGCTTAGTTGGTTGAGCGTCCGGCTTTCACTTAGGTCATGATCTCGCAGTTCGTGGGTTCGAGCCCCGCGTCGGGCTCTGTGCTGACTGCCGGCTCAGAGCCTGGAGCCTGTTTCATTCTGTGACTCCCTCTCTCTCTGACCCTCCCCTGCTCACGCTGTCTCTCTCTCTCTCTCCTAGAAATAAATAAAAATATTAAAAAAAAAAAATAGATAAATGTTAAACAAAAATTAAAATAAAAAATATTTTAGTTTTTAAAGAATGGCATATCTTAACATGTACAACAACATGGCTGGAACTACAGTGTTTTATGTTAAGTGAAATAAGTCAGGCAGAGAAAGACAAGTATCCTATGATTTCACTCATATGTGGAATTCAAGAAACACAATAGATGAATACAGGGGAAGGAAAGGAAAAATAAGATAAAAACAAAAAGGGAGGCAAACCAAAAGAACCTCTTAAAGACAGAGAACTGAGAGTTGCTGGAGGGGAGGTTGGTGGGGGATGGGCTAAATGGGGGATGGGCACTGATGAGGGCACTTGCTGGGATGAGCACTGGGTGTTATATGTAAGCGATGGGTCACTGAGTTCTACTCCTGAAACCAGTACTATGCTTTATGTTCACTAACTTGAATTTAAATAATAAATAAATATTTTATTTTTTAAGTAATCCCTACACCCAATGTGGGGCTTAAATTCACCCCTTGAGATGTAGAGTCACATGCTCTACCAACTGAGCCAGCCAAGCGCCCACAGCCTTAATGTTTTAATGTTAACCTTTGTGTTGTCAAATGGCAAAGAAGCCCCCTTTGGTGCTAACTCAAATTTTAAGACACAGTCCTTCATTAAAAAATGCTTGGATATTGGCCTGGGTGGCTCAGTCGGTTGAGTGACCGACTTTGGCTCAGGTCAAGATCTCATGGTTTGTGACTTTGAGCCTTGAGTCAGGCTCTGTGCTGACAGCTCAGAGCCTGGAGCCTGTTTGGGATTCTGTGTCTCCCTCTCTCTCTGCCCCTCCGCTGCTCATGCTCTGTCTCTCTCTGTCTGTCAATAATAAATAAACGTTAAAAAAAAAAAAAGACAAAGCATTTTTTTAAAAAATGCTTGGATGCTTGTCCCAAATTTATAAGGTACGTTAGGTGCTATGGAAAAAAAGCTTAAATGCTTAAGACAAATGTCATGCGCAGAGAGGCAAAAGAGGCACAATCTGGAGGGAGTGGTAAGATGTACATGGAGCAAGGGTAGGCGGAGGTTAGAAGATTATATCTAACTTAAGAATCACACTGGTTTTATGACGGAGGGAACATTTGCCTTGGATGGACTTTGAAAGTAGAGGTGGCACCTGAGGAACCAGCCTAGACATACAAGATATGGAAGAGTGAGCTATATGGGCAAGGCCAGAGATGGCAAGGTACAGGTTTTGAAGGGAAACAGCATGTACTTATTTTGACTTACATAAAAAATAAAACCAACCCTACTACTGCGTCTGCTTTAAAAAGACTTCTTACCCGATGCCACTAACTCGAGTCAGGAAATTGATAGATGAGCTCGTATCATCTTGCCGAATCTTTAAGGAAAAAAAAAGTCTAATAACGATTTTGGAATGCTTTGAGGACTAAAATGTTCTTATTGGAAATATACCAGTTGTCCGCTAGGGGACCTGAAGAACCATTTACATTTGTTTGTAAAACCATACAAAAGTATTCACAAATAACCTCAGTGGTTATAGATGAATAACAAAGCAAATGAAGACATTTCATCTCTAACTTATCCAATACTTTTAAAAGGCTTATTCACAAAAGACTATAAGTGGTATAATTACTATCATCAGGGTGAAATAAAATCATAAAAATGCCTTAAAGAGCTCCAGAATAGAAATTCTAAAATATAACAATCTTTTATCAAAGTTTATAATCTACCTTCTGAATGATACAAAAAGCTAACTCTATTACAGATGCTAATAGTCTCTTAAAGGACACATAAAAAGGGGCACCTGGGTGGCTCAGTTGATTAAGTGTCCAACTTCGGCTCAGGTCATGATCTCATGGCTTGTGAATTTGAGCCCCACATTGGGCTCTGTGCTGACAGCTCAGAGCCTGGAGCCTGTTTCAGATTCTGTGTCTCCCTCTCTCTCTGCCTCTCCCCTGCTCGCGCTCTGTCTCTCTCAACAATAAATAAACATTAAAAAACATTTTTTTTTTAAATAAAGGACACATGAAATAAGCAAACATTCTAGGCAACAATATTCAAATTTTTAAAAATAGAACACTTAAAGCCATAGACTCCACTCCTCTCTTTCTTTTGCATCTTACCAGGTGAATGACATCAGTTAACCTGCACTGATGCTACATGAGAGTTGCCATAATGGCAGACACCAGGGGGCTTCTGGTGGCTCAGTCCATTAAGTGTCCAAATCTTGATTTCAGTTCAGGTCATAACCTCACAAATCATGAGACCAAGCCCCACGTTGGGCTCTGTGCTAATAGCACGGAGCTTGCTTAGGATTCTCTCTCTCTCTCTCTCTCTCTCTCTCTCCCCCCCCCCTCTCTGTCCCTCCCCTGCTCATGATTGCTCTCCTTCTCTCAAAATAAAAAAAAAAAAAAAAAAAAAAAAGCAGACACTATAATCAAATAAACAAACAAGTTAAAATTTTACCTTTTCCAGCTTACGCAATTTTCCAGTGGCTAAAAATTCGTCAATCTTTTCAGCAATTTTTGTTCCTACGCCAGGCTAATAGAAAATTAAAAATATAAAACTCATATAAATATAATGCTTACCAAATCACTCAAAGATAAAGTAAAAAATGGGAAATGAAAAAACAAAGATCATTATGTGACCAGTTTTGAAACCAAGGACACAGAAAATTGAGTCATAGTGAAAATATATTCTCCCAACAAAATTCTTAAATAATTGACAAAAGAGAAGCCTTAATAAAACAATTTTAAATGACTTACTTTTTTAAAATTAATTTTTGATGTAGAAAAAAGAAACAGAGTTGCATAAAGAAAAATATTAAAATCACGTGTTAATTTCATCACCCTGAAAATTAAAATAAATTGTAATTTCATCACCTAACATCTGCTCCATAGCCTTCTTTTCTGCTTATATACATAAGCAGTTATATGTGCATATACATGTATATATATATATATATATGTGTGTGTGTGTGTGTGTACACAGTTTTCTTATAGAAACAGAATCATACTGCTTTGTATTTCTTTAGCTTAAAACAGATCATGAAAAAATCTCCATATCAATATATAAATACAACTTCAATATCTTTAGTGGCTGCATAGCATATCATAATTTACTTAACAAATTCCCTACAGGTAAACATTTAGATAGTTCACAAATTTTAATATAACAATGTCATGAATTTCCTCTAGAGCAGAGGTTCTTAAGCTTTTGGATACATCATCATCACCTTGGGGTTGCAGTAAAACACAGAAAGCCAAATCCCACCCTAGAGTTTCTGACTTAATAGGCTGCATTTCTTTCTTTCTTTTTTTTAAGTAAACTCTACACCTAATGTGGGGCTTGAACTCAGGACCCTGAAATCAAGAGTCGCATGCTCTACCAACTAAGTCAGCCAGCTGCCCCTGTAGGTTGCATTTCTATTAAGTTGTCGGGCAGTGATGCTGCTGCTGGTGGTTTGCGTACCACACTTTGAGAACCACCACTCTGGAACTGTAGAGTTCAATATGATAGCCACCAGCCACATGTGACAATCTAAGTTTATATGATTAAAACAAAAAAAGGCAATTCCTTAGTCACATTAGCCACACTTTAAGAGTTCACTAGCCAAATGCAACTCACGGTTATTGTGATGGATAGCAAGGCTCTAGAACATAAGCCCCATGAGAGCAGAGATCCTGTCTTTACTGCTGCACCACAAGCAGCGGGAGAATACTGGCATACAGGTGCACAACTAAGGATGCTTATACACATCTATCTCTACTGGTTCCTTCAGGATAAATTCCTCCAAGTAAAATTGCTGGGACAAAGGAGATAGACATTTTGCCAACATTCTGCCAAATTATCCTTCAGAAAAGCTGTAAATAACCAAGGGAATCCATCATTTGTATGTCTTTTTCCACATCTTTATCCATACTGTATATTACATTTGATAGTTTGATAGCACCATACAGCAACTTGTTTTAATTTGCAACTCTGATTATTAGTGAAATTGAACACTTTTTCATGTTTTTTATCCTTTTTATTTTTTCCTGTTATATATGGCTTTTTTTTTTTTTTTACAGTAGTTACAGGTTTACGGCAAAACTGATCACAAAGCGCAGAGTTCCCATGTACTCTCAGCCCCTACACACGCACAGCCTCCACAAGTATCAACATCCCTCACTACAATGCTACTCTGATTATAAGTGATGAACTTATAACCGAAACATCACCCAAGTCCATAGTTTACATAGGGTTCACTCTTGGTGGCGTTGGTCCCTTTAACTTAAATGTTCAAATGCATAACAACATGTGTGCCAGTTATCTCCTACTGTCTCTTAGCCCTAAGGTTACCTTTCTATATTCTTGACCTATTTAATGTTTAGTAAGTGTTCCAGGGCTACTGAACACATATTCAAGTTCTGAAAATAGCAATACCAGATAGAAATGAACAAGATTTAGGAAACAGAATTGACTAGAGAATGGAAACTGCCCAGGTTTCTCATTTTCTTTATCAGAAGGTACATACTGACCTGAAGCAATTTAGGCCTAGGCTATTAACTGTACCTAACATTAAGGATTAAGAGGCAAACACTCATTCTGGAAATATCAGACTTCTAGAATTATTGAGATGCACTCATGTGTGCCAAAGAGTAGGTTGGTGATTTTTCATATAATAGTGGAAAGGAATAATGATGCGATTTTCATATTTTTAATGTTTGTTTATTTTTGAGAGAGAGAGCACGAGCGAGCAAGAGACAGAACATGAGTGGGGGAGGGGCAGAGGGAGGAAAACACAGAATCCGAAGCAGCCTCCAGGCTCTGAGCTGTCAGCACAGAGTGTGACATGCGACTGAGTTGTCTGTATTTGAGCCCCACATCAAACTCATGAGCCATGAGATCATGACCTGAGCGCTGAAAACTGAGGCACCCAGGTTCTCCTATGAGATTTTCATATTAAGTCCGGTTTCATGCAAAAGGAATTTTGGATACTTTTGTGGGGTTTTTTTAGAGATATACCATAAGCTCAGATTTGGGAAAAAGTGCATTAGAACTTGTCAAAAGTTTGAATCCAATAAATGAGCAGGCAATTAACATAAAAAAGGAAAGTCAATAGTGATAAAAGGGAACAGAATGGAAGCAGAAGTAGCTCCTGAGGTTAACACTGGTCAGTTCACCAGGAAAGAAACCCAGAATTAAAGTCCAATGTATTTATAACTTCCTTGGCTAGTCTATTTGGGGAGGATATACTGATGTTGAGAACTGTTTATGGTACAAAAGATTTAAAACCTATACGCCACCAGGGCATGATTAGTGTTGAGTAAGACATTCAAGATGAAAATGTGGCACAGGATTAATGTGGATAATCTGTCACTCAATAATAAGATGTAAAAGATTTATGGAAATTCCATGACTCTGAAAGGTGAAAATACAGGACAGTTAATAGCTCATACTTTGAAGGCTCTCATGAGAAAATTAAGGACATTCAAATATTGATACCTAAATTCTAGAGGACTTTTGTGAACACAAATGGGTAAAGAATAACAGAAGAAGGTGATAACTATCAGGACTTAGACCAATCAAAAGCCACATCAGTTTGACATCTTCAACAAAAGATGAATTAAGATATGGTCCTCAATTTTCAGGAACTTATTTAGAATCTTTCAGTGAGATTTAGATGAAAGAGAACAACCTATCAATAGGTAGATTTTCCAGTATAGTCTTAGCAATATTAACATAAGCTAGCAAGAGCTATGACCCTTTAGAAATTGTGACCCACAAAGTGATAGAGCATATATACTAAGGGGCTCAATTATGTCATTAGTAGGTAAGATTTCTCTGAGAACACCAGCTCTCACTAACTGATATAAATTCTTATACCTGGGGATCAGAATAAGATAGCTAGGGACCAGACATGTCAATACCATTCTGTCACTACATTCCTGAGGACTAAACCTCAAGCTGAAATTCAATGTGAATACATGTATATATGGCAGGGTATAGAAAAAAATTATAATTACATATTTAAAGCAAAATTTCAATCCACACCCTCCACAATAAAAACACTTAGACAATGAAACAGTATGAGTGATACAGCATTAATATTATTCCAAGAAATCAGCAGCAGTGAAATCTGCATATGTGGATCAAGACAGCTTGGGAGAGGCAAATTTAGTTTGCCAGTTGAACTCATCAAGTTTGTACATGTGTGAACTCTATAATCAGCCTGCTCACTAAACTTACCAACTTCTTAGCTTCTGCTCCACTCTTTATTTTGTGTGGGTACTTTGCGATCACAGATGCTGCTTTTCTATAAGAGGAAAAAAAAAAAAAAGAAAGAAAATCAGTTAGAAATCCAGGGAGGTCTTAATTTTTCTTAAACTGGAACACACATCCAAGCTAATATTTAGCTTTAGCTTTATCACAACAACTAATTTTCCACATCTTTGTCAACCTTAAAAAACTCAGATGAACTGACAGACCACCTGCATATCTTTCACAAATATCTTGAAAATCCTCACATTTGAGGATAGTATAATTTTAAGTGTATATTTAAAACTAGAGAGATTCAGCAAACCAGTGGCCTTTCCTTTTTCGGATAAGCTAGTTTTCAGAAATTGTTCATAACTCTCATAAAAATGTGCCAGTGGTATTTAGACTACTAGATACCAAATGGGCTTATGGATGGCTACTTTTAAATTCATGGCTTAAAACTGCAACTGCATTCCGCCATGTCCTTATAGTTACATATTTTTTTCATTGCTCTCATCTCAGTTCTGCATAAAGCACTGACCTGTGATTCTTGCCCCTCTCCACACACACCCAGCTCAATAATCTGGTGAACACTGGGCACACGTTGGGAGCTTACCGATGGTACCTTGCTTATAATTTCAGTGCTAAATATAGTTTAGCAATGATACTGATAAAAGCCAGAATACATCGAAATCTAAAGCACTGGGGCGCCTGGGTGGCTTAGTCGGTTAGGCGTCTGACTTTCGCTTAGGTCATGATCTCACGGTTCGTGGGTTCGAGCCCCGCGTCGGGCTCTGTGCTGACTGCCAGCTCAGAGCCTGTAGCCTGTTTCAGTCTGTGACTCCCTCTCTCTCTGACCCTCCTCTGCTCACACTGTCTCTCTCTCTCTCCTATAAATAAATAAAAATATTTTAAAAAATAAAAAAATAAATAAATAAATTAAGCATAAATACTGGGTAGTCTTTGCAGCTTTGGTTTTTCATTCTATTCTAATAACATACAGACCTTTAGACTTGGATTTCAAGCTCTCTATTAGCATGTAACTGATGATGAGTCTGGAAAGGTAGGTTGAGGACAGTTTGTTGAGGGAATTGTTTCAGTAAAGACAAGTAGTACCAGACAACTGGCATTTGGGGCAAAGCCTAAAGGGAAAAAGAATTAAATCATGAAAGGCCTTTTGTATGCCACAATGCATTCGGGCTTTATCAAGGTGAAGAGGAAATATTAATTATCTGATATGGAAGAATGGCAGGATCAGACAACTATTTTCAAAAGGACACACTGGCCACAAGCAAGAGAAATGTGCATCTGGGTAGGGAAGTGCACGCAGTCATCACCTGATTCTCCAGTGACTTCCCCACTCCAACCATACTCCATAAGCAAACTGACTGCCTGAAGAATGTTATACTCCTTCAGCTCTCAATGCCTTGACACATTTTGTTTCCTTTCTTAAACTATTCTTCCTTTCACTTATCCCTTGACGGGCTCTTTCAAAACTAAGTATCTCCTAAATACTGCTGCAACATAGAAGATAGGGCTGAATATCTCTGATCTTTAGATCATCATATTTGTGGAAGATAGTACAGTTACTTTAAACAGGAAGTCATAAAAGGTAAGGTAAGGTAAGAAGCGTAATCAGTTTTGAATTATGTTCAATGGGAAGGGAGGGAGAGAGGTGAGGTTAATTTTGAAAGGGTGGAGATAAAGGTAACAGAGGCCTAAAAATCTGAGGAAAAGCCAATGAGATACAGATTTGGAGTCAACGACATAACCAGTATCCAAAGCCAAGAATGTTAAGACTGCCAGGGAAAGTATGAAAACGAGAAAAAACGACGAAGGGCAGACCTCTGGGAACTACTAGCACTGAAGCAGAGGAGGAGAAAGAACAGCCAGGAGTGCCACCGCAGAATTCCAGGGTAAGATGTGAATGCAATGAGCTAATGGTGGAGGCCAGTGAGGGTCCAATTAGGTGAGATGTAGGTGAGAGCATTTTCAGAGGAATGGCAGGATGGCAATTATACCACAGTGAGATAAAGAAGGACTAGGGCTGAGAAAATCCAGACAAGAAACAGATTATTCAAGAAGCTTAACTGTAAAGTGGAGGAAAGAGACAGGAGCTAGCTAGAGGGTAGAGGGAAGTTAAGAAGGCTGCTTCGTTTTTGCTTGCAAGAGCTGAGGGACTTGGGAGTCTGTGGACTAAGGGGCACAAGTAACTGAATGTGGGAATAACAGCTATGATAAGGGTCCTGGTGAGATGGACAAGGATGAATGCATCCAAGGATCCGACAAACACCAATCAGATGGGAAATTTGATTCCTTGAATTTCATAGCACAGACCTCATTCACTGTCTTTCATTATGGCTTAAAATCAAACTGCCTTTTCAGCAATTCGTATTTGATGATGGGAAAAATACCTATCAGCCACACCTATTTTTCAATCAGAATTGGGAACGGATCAGAAATGATCCTACAGAGCTCTGCCCAAATTATCTCGAAAATATTGCAGTAAGGTACCACCACAGAGTCAATACCCTCAGTTCCTGCTTTTTTCTCCTCTTGCATATGGTCCAAATATCCACTGGCCCCTCAGCCCTGTTAACTGTCATACATCCCAGGACGCATGCTACCAGGGAATGCTGCACCGTCCCACCTGTAAGCATTGTACTTGTGGATTGCCTGGTTCACGTTCTTCTCAAAGTTTGCGAGTTCTGTAAAGGCAACAAGAGGCTCGGGTGAACAAGAACCACGAGTAAACAAACGAGAACTGAGTTTTCCAGAAGGGGCTGTAACAGCTTCTTAAGGGACTGTGACTCTCCGCTTCTACACGGGCCAGGCCAAAGACAGCCCACACAGTGACACGGGAGTCCCCAGGAGGACTGACATTCAGCCACCAGCGATGGGCGCTGAAGGAAGATCCGTACGGCAGACTACCCGCTGCAAGGGGCCAGCCCCATCCACAGGGCTGTGGGGACGGGAGAGAAGGAAGGGAAGGCAGTGAGGTGGGAAGAAAGGAGAAGAAAGCCAGCGGCGCCTGGCCCGGAGCGAACCTGTGAGCATGTCCGTGATTCCCCCGTTGAGCGTCTCCTGCGGCGCCTTCCGTTTGCTCATGGTGGCCGGCACCCGAGGACCGCAGAGTGCTCAAAGCCGCGGACCGGTCCCCTCTCCCAGCTTTAAGGAGGGGCCGGGACTTGGAGAGCAGGGCAGGACCAACCCAGCCCCGGCAGAGCCAGCGCGACCCGCTGAACAATGGCTGCCTCTGACAGGGGGCGCGGTGCGCGGCGCGCGTGGTGACGTCACGCGCCGGGGCGGGCCGGGGGCGGGGCCGGGGCCGGGGGCGGGGCTCTCGCGGCTCTAGCAGGGTGCTTAAGAGAAGGGAACCACCCCGCGGTGGAGACCTGAAAGAGGAAGCTGGGCGGGAGGTTCGGGTTGGCAATGCGGTTTCTGTGGGAAGACCCGGATTCTTAAGGCATTGTCTGTTTTCCCAGTACGTTTCTCTGGAATCCTCTCCCCAGAAGGGGACAAGCAAGGAGTCCGACTTTGTGAAGTCAAAACTTCAGGTGGTCGGGTGGGAGATAGCATACTGAAGACTACTTTTGTGTACATATTGTGTGTGCACAATAATAGTTATTAAATGCACGGAGGATAAGAGGCAAGCACCACCATCATACTTACTTGTGAAAACTTCCTTTAAGAATGTAGTGCCAGTGCACACTGCAGTGGAGTTCTGTACTAGAGAGCAGGCAGGAGCCTAGAATGAAATATGCCAATTATAGGGAAGCGGCCTCCTATACTTAACTTTTAACAGATATGCCAACCAATGTCAGAGTATTTGATTTCTTTCTCCCCTGCCTTTTGCAGTAGGGGCTAAAGCGAAAAAACAGTAGGAAGCGAAGTGCTTAACTTAGACAATGAGCGATGAAAATGTCATTGAAACATAATGACCTAGACACCTGACTGGTTCAGTCGGTGAAGCATGCTACTCTTGATCTTGGAGTTGTGGGCTGGAGCACCAAATTGGGTGTAGAAAATACTTAAAAATAAAATCTTAATGGGCGCCTGGGTGGCTCAGCTAAGCGCCAGACTGCTTCAGGACATGATCTCTCATGATTTTTGAGTTAGAGCCCCACATAGGGTTCACGGCTGTCAACGAGAAGCCCGCTTTGGTTCCTCTGTCCCTCCCCCACTTGCATACTCTCTCACCCTCTCTCTCTCTCAAAAATAAACATTTAAAAAGTAAATAAATCTGGGGCGCCTGGGTGGCTTAGTCGGTTAAGCGTCCGACTTCGGCTCAGGTCATGGTCTCATGGTTCGTGGGTTCGAGCCCCGCGTCGGGCTCTGTGCTGACTGCCAGCTCAGAGCCTGGAGCCTATTTCGGAGTCTGTGTCTCCCTCTCTCTCTGACCCTCCCCTGCTCACGCTGTCTCTCTCTCTCTCTCTCTCCTAGAAATAAATAAAACATTTAAAAAAAAAGTAAATAAATCTTTAAAAGAACATGATGACAATTATCTCACCATCCAACTTAACCACGATTAATTTTTTGGAACATATACTGCTAGTCTTATAATCCAGTCCTTTAAAAATTACCATTATTTTTCAATAATGGAATAATGCTTTAGATTAAGTAATTTCTTTGATTAGCAAGCTTGTGGTTGGTTGTTTCTTCATAATATTAGTGTATATCTCAAGTTATGCTTATTAAATATTTGTATTTCTTTTATGAATTATCTATATATACTTTGTTCATTTTCCTATTGGGGTAGTTGTCTGTTATTAATTTGTTAGCTCTTTTATATATATTAACCTTTTTTGTATATTGTATTTGTATGTTATTTGTAAATATTTGTATTTTCCCAACTTGTCCCTTGCCTTTTATTTATTTATTTATTTATTTGAGAGAGACAGAGAAAGAGTGTGTGAGTAGGGGAGGGGTAGAGAGCCTGATTTGAGGCTCCAGCTCCCTGACCTTGAGATCGTGACCTGAGCCAAAATCAAGAGTGGATGCTTAACTGACCGAGCCACCCAGGTGCCCCTCTCCCTTCCCTTTTAAACACAGTTTCTTAGCACTTTGATTACCACCTTCACTTAGATATATGAGTCATCTTAGTATTTTTCTCTGTTCAGGTTTTTTCCCATCCAATTCTTATTCTAGGCTATATTCATATTATTTTGTTCTGAAAAATGATCATTTCTCATTAAATAAAAAAGTTTTTATTCAACTTTAAGTAACAACAGTTACAACTTTAGGGAACTGTGGAATCATTTTTTATATAAGCATTAGGAGCATTTTACAGGAGTATTATACCAGTTTTATATGAGTATAAAATACTCATTTTATACGAGGATTATACATTTTAAAAATTAGTGCCAGAGAAACCAAGGAAAGTGATCAATTCGCTGTCCTCATCTTCTTGGACCAACCAGTAACATTTGATCTACTCTGACCACTCTCTTCTTTTTTTTTTTTTTTTACGTATTTACCTTTTTTTTTTTTTTTTTTTTTACAAAT